>NC_041381.1:710116853-710130281 GCF_002162155.2 Triticum dicoccoides
ACGAGGCCGTCGTTGTCCGTCCTAAGGTCGCGCTGTTGCATCCAGCAAGGGCAGCTCCGGACTGCCGCGGGCGAAACCGCCCTGCCGCCAGGCGAAACTGCGTCGCCGGCGCCTCCCACTAGTAGAAAACATGGCTTTGGTCTTGGGCAGATAAGAGCATTAGTTCCGGTCGTGTTACAAACCGGGACTAATGGAAGCATCAGTCCCGGTTCGAGAGGCTAGGCCGCCGGCCGGCCTCCGCAGGCATCAGTCCCGGTTTGGCTGGGACATTTAGTCCCGGTTCCAGCCATCCCTTTAGTCTCGGTTGGTGTCTGGAACTAAGACTAAATGTGAGGCAATTAATCCTAGTTTTAGGCGGACTAAAGTTTTGCCTATATATATGCACACACCCATCTCCTCTGTTTTTTGTCCGTGGAAGGGTGGAGGTGTGGGCTACTCTGTTTTTTGCCTGTATATGCACATGATGTGTTCGATGAAATGTCGGAGCCACACTTAAGCTTTCTCCTCTGTTCTTCCTCCAAGCTACATTTTCCCCAAGATTTGTCTAGGTTTGACGGTGCACCAACTACACAAGAGTTCTAAAAAGTTAGCAACTTTATCCTTTCATCTCTCACTGCTAGTTTAGCTCATTTCAAATGCTCTAGAAGTAGAGTGGCTTGTGAGTTTTTAGTGGAGGAGTGTATGTTGGAGTTGTTTTGATTTAGATGCACAATTTGATTTAGTTGTACGAAATATGTATGTGGCAACCGTGTGGCAGATTGTAAAACCGCCACCCGATCTCATCAACGTCCATGGAAACGATCCCGCCTGGCAGCCTAGATCGAACTGCGTCGTTCCGCTAAGTGGGATTCGATCCCTCAACCAACAGGTTCGCATGTAGGCTGAGTACCACTGGGATAATTTCATTCGCATGTGCACAAGTAGATTAGCTAAGTATTCAGGCAGTCAGAGTTCAGATGGATCCAAACCAAGATTGATGCATCTCGTACTCGCATAAATAGAAAAGCTTGGGCAACTAGATGCAGGAAGGATCGTTCTACTTGTCTCGGATGTGATGCCTATATACATGATCATTGCCTTGGATATCATCATAACTATGCGTTTTTCTATCAATTTCCCAACAGTAATTTGTTACCCAACATATGTTTTTTGTTGAAGAGAGAAGCCTCTAGTGAAAACTATGCCCCCCGGGTCTATCTTTATCATATATAAAATCCAAAAATACCTTCTTGTAATTTATTTGTCGTTCTTTTATTTTGTGTTATTGTTTATCTATCTACCATTATCAGTCTTGATCCTTGCAATTAATCGCCGAGGGGATTGACAACCTTGATCGCGTTGGGTGCAAGTATTTGTTCCTTTGTGTGTAGTCTTGTTCACAAGGTCTTGTGTGGTTCTCCTACTGGATTGATAACCTTGATTCTTAACTGAGGAAAATACTTATCTCTACTGTACTGCATCATCCTATCCTCTTTGAGGAAATCCCAATGCAGCTCACAAGTAGCATTAGGTGATATATCAGGTTAAGGATGGCCCAAGGTGTAGGTTGGTGCCAAGGCAGCCCATCGGCTGATATACAAAAGAGCAGCGGATGGGCAGGGTAACATGATGGTGGATGCAGGGGCGAAGGTAGGATTGGGCCAAGCCAGGAGTCGGTCACACTACACTGTACCTAAGGGATATGAATATTGTGTATGGGCACGTGGTCGTCACGCCGCGCGTGCATGGAGCTTGTCTTCACCCCTAGATGGATTTTCATCTGAGGCATGCAAACAAGATGAAAATGAATGACAAAAACGGGTGAGTAAATGGCTTGCCGGCATATAAAGAGCCGACCAATCAGGCAGGTAGCTAGATGGAATACAGTGTGTTGTTATTTTCTTTGAAAGTTGCTTATATGTACTATATATACAATAAGAGGAAATGTAATGTACATGGTGATTAATCGCGGATGAATTCTAATTAATGTGAGCTAGTGGATGGACATCATGTGTGTATGCCATTACATAAGAGTATATTCTTTTATTTCTTTTTGTTTGACCATGATCGGGGTGTATGTCGTCGGGTTGGTTACAACGCATTTCATTGGTCCAAAAACAATCGAGTTCTTCTTCTCTTTCTTTCACTATAAGAGGTCACCAAGGGTGCGGTCGAAATGGTGATGCAACAATGATATAGAAAGAAGTAGGGTGATTTCGGTAAAGGCGATGTGATACGTCTCCAACGTATCTATAATTTTTGATTGTTCCATGCTATTATATTACCCATTTTGGATGTTTATGGGCTTTATTTTACACATTTATATCATTTTTGGGACTAACCTACTAACCGGAGGCCCAACCCATATTGCTGTTTTTTTTGCCTATTTCAGTATTTCGAAGAAAAGGAATATCAAACGGAGTCCAAACGGAATGAAACCTTCGAGAGCGTGATTTTTGAAACGAATGTGATCCGGAGAGCTTGGAGTGCAAGTCAAGAAGCTCCCGAGGACCCCACGAGATAGGGGGCCGCGCCCCCCCCCCTGTAGGGCGCGCCCCCTGTCTCGTGGGCCCCTTGGGCGGCCACCGACGTACTTCTTCCTCCTATATATACCTACGTACTCCGAAAACATCCAGGAGCACCACGAAACACAATTTCCACTGCCGTAACCTTCTGTATCCGCGAGATCTCATCTTGGAGCCTTCGTCGACACTCTGCCGGAGGGGGAATCGACCACGGAGGGCTTCTACATCAACATCCTTGCCCCTTCAATGAGTTGTGAGTAGTTTATCACAGACCTATGGGTCCATAGTTATTAGCTAGATGGCTTCTTTTCTCTTTTTGGATCTCAATACAATGTTCTCCCCCTCTTTTGTGGAGATCTATTCGATGTAATCTCTTTTTACGGTGTGTTTGTCGAGATCCGATGAATTGTGGGTTTATGATCAGATTTATCTATGGATAATAATTGAATCTTCTCTGAATTCTTTTATGTATGATTGAGTTATCTTTGCAAGTCTCTTCGAATTATCAGTTTGGTTTGGCCTACTAGATTGGTCTTTCTTGCCATGGGAGAAGTGCTTAGCTTTGGATTCAATCTTGCGGTGTTCTTATGAAGTGACATAAAGGGTTGCAAGACACGTATTGTATTGTTGCCATCGAGGATAACAAGATGGGGTTTATATCATATTGCATGAGTTTATCCCTCTACATCATGTCATCTTGCTTAATGCGTCATTCTGTTCTTATGAACTTAATACTCTAGATGCAGGCAGGAGTCGGTCAATGTGTGGAGTAATAGTAGTAGATGCAGGCAGGAGTCGGTCTACTTGTTATGGACGTGATGCCTATATACATGATCATGCCTAGATAATCTCATAACTATGCGCTTTTCTATCAATTGCTCGACAGTAATTTGTTCACCCACTGTAATACTTATGCTATCTTGAGAGAAGCCTCTAGTGAAACCTATGGCCCCCGGGTCTATCTCTTATCATATTTGCTTTCAATCTACTTTTATTTGCATCTTTACTTTTTGCATCTATATTATAAAATACCAAAAATATATTTATATTATCATACTATCTCTATCAGATCTCACTTTCGCAAGTGGCCGTGGAGGGATTGACAACCCCTTTATTGCGTTGGTTGCGAGTTCTCAGTTTGTTTGTGTAGGTGCGTGTGACTTTTGAGGAGCCTCCTACTGGATTGATACCTTGGTTCTCAAAACTGAGGAAAATACTTACGCTACACTTGCTGCATCACCCTCTTCTCTTCGAGGAAAACCAATGCAAGCTCAAGATGTAGCAAGAAGGATTTCTGGCACCGTTGCCGGGGAGGTCTTCGCTCAAGTCAAGACATACCAAGTACCCATCACAAACTCATCTCCCTCGCATTTACATTATTTGCCATTTGCCTCTCGTTTTCCTCTCCCCCACTTCACCTTTGTCGTTTTATTCGCCCTCTCTTTCCCAATCTCCTCCTTTCTTTCCGCTTGCCTTTTTCTGTTTGCTTGTGTGTTGGATTACTTGTTGCCATGGCGCAAGATAATACCAAATTGTGTGATTTCTCAAATACCAATAATAATGATTTCCTTAGTACTCCGGTTGCTCCTCTTAATGATGTTGAGTCTTGTGAAATCAATGCTGCTTTGCTGAATCTTGTTATGAAAGATCAATTCGCCGGCCTTCCTAGTGAAGATGCCGCTACTCATCTAAACAATTTTGTTGATTTGTGTGATATGCAAAAGAAGAAAGATACGGATAACAATATTATCAAATTGAAGTTATTTCCGTTTTCACTTAGAGATCGTGCTAAAGTTTGGTTTTCGTATTTGCCTAAAAATAGTATTGATTCTTGGAACAAGTGCAAAGATGCTTTTATCTCTAAGTATTTTCCTCCCGCTAAGATCATCACTCTTAGGAACGATATTATGAATTTTAAACAACTTGATCATGAGCATGTTGCCCAATCTTGGGAAAGAATGAAATTGATGCTTCACAATTGCCCTACTCATGGTTTGAATTTATGAATGATCATACAAAAATTTTATGCCGGTTTGAACTTTGCTTCTAGAAATCTTTTAGATTCGGCCGTGGGAGGCACCTTTATGGAAATCACATTAGGAGATGCTACAAAACTTCTTGATAATATTGTGGCTAATTATTCTCAATGGCACACCGAAAGATCTTCTAGTAAAAAAGTGCATGATATAGAAGAAATCAATGTTTTGAGTGGAAAGATGGATGAACTTATGAAGATGTTTGCTACTAAAAATATTCCTCTTGATCCTAATGATATGCCTTTGTCTTCCTTGATTGAGAATAATAATGAATCTATGGATGTGAATTTTGTTGGTAGGAATAGTTTTGGAAACAATTCTTATAGAGGAAATTTTAATGCTAGACCGTTGATACGTCTCCAACGTATCTACTTTTCCAAACACTTTTGCCCTTGTTTTGGACTCTAACTTGCATGAATTGAATGAAACTAACCCGGACTGACGCTGTTTTCAGCAGAACTACCATGATGTTGTTTTATGTGTAGAAAAGAAAAGTTCTCGGAATGACCTGCAAATCCACAGAGGCACTTTTTGGAATTAATAAGAATTTTTGGGCGAAAGAAATACACCAGGGGGCCGAGGGCCTGTCCACGAGACAGGGGGGCGCGCCCCCCTGTAGGGCGCGCCCCCCTATCTCGTGGGCCCCCTGGACCTCCACCGACCTCAACTCCAACTCTATATCTTCCGTCTCGCGGGGAAAAAAATCAGAGAGAAAGTTTCATTGCGTTTTACAACACAGAGCCGCCGCCAAGCCCTAATCTCTCTCGGGAGGGCTGATCTGGAGTCCGTTCGGGGCTCCGGAGAGGGGGATTCGTCGCCGTCGTCATCATCAACCATCCTCCATCACCAATTTCATGATGCTCACCGCCGTGTGTGAGTAATTCCATCGTAGGCTTGCTGGACGGTGATGGGTTGGATGAGATTTACCATGTAATCAAGTTAGTTTTGTTAGGGTTTGATCCCTAGTATCCATTATGTTCTGAGATTGATGTTGCTATGACTTTGCTATGCTTAATGCTTGTCACTAGGGCCCGAGTGCCATGATTTCAGATCTGAACCTATTATGTTTTCATGAATATATGTGTGTTCTTGATCCTATCTTGCAAGTCTATAGTCACCTATTATGTGTTATGATCCGACAACCTCGAAGTGACAATAATCGGGACACTTCTCGGTGATGACCGTAGTTTGAGGAGTTCATGTATTCACCATGTGTTAATGCTTTGGTCCGGTTCTCTATTAAAAGGAGGCCTTAATATCCCTTAGTTTCCACTAGGACCCCGCTGCCACGGGAGGGTAGGACAAAAGATGTCATGCAAGTTCTTTTCCATAAGCACGTATGACTATTTACGGAATACATGCCTACATTACATTGATGAATTGGATCTAGTTCTATATCACCCTATGTTATAACTATTGCATGAGGAATCGCATCCGGCATAATTATCCATCACTGATCCATTGCCTACGAGCTTTTCATATATTGTTCTTTGCTTATTTACTTTTCCGTTGCTACTGTTACAACTATTACAAAAACCCAAAAACATTTATCTTTACTGTTGCTACTGTTACCATCACTATCATACCACTTTTGCTACTAAATACTTTGCTGCAGATACTAAGTTATCCAGGTGTGGTTGAATTGACAACTCAACTGCTAATACTCAAGAATATTCTTTGGCTCCCCTTGTGTCGAATCAATAAATTTGGGTTGAATACTCTACCCTCGAAAGCTGCTGCGATCCCCTATACTTGTGGGTCATCAAGACTAATTTTTGGCGCCGTTGCTGGGGAGCATAGCTCTATTCTCTGAGTCACTTGGGATTTATATCTGTTGATCACTATGAAGAACTTGAAAGACGCTAAGACCAAGATTTTGCCCTCAACTATGAGGGGAGGTAAGGAACTACCATCTAGCTCTGCACTAGATTCTCCTTCCGTTATTAGTAGGCTTGCGACACCTAAACCTGCTACTGCTATGAATTCTGATATGTCGCATGTTATTGATGATGCCACTTCTGCTATGCATGATGAAAGTACTTCTATGCGTGATACTACTTTGCCATTAGGTGAATTTCTAGATGAACAACTTGCTAGAGTTAGGGGGAATGAAAATATTGAAGAACCTATTATTGATGATAGTGATGATGAACGTTCCCCCAATGATTATGTATTACCTGTTGTTCCTAAGGGTTATGTTATGCATGAAGCAGCTGCTATGGAAATTCTTGCCTGCAATGATAGAAATGATCTTAAGAAATTATTAGCTAAATGGAAGCAGCAGTCTCTTAATGCTAGAATGAAACCCGATCCTACTTTTGCTACTTCACCTATATGTGTTACTGATAAGGATTATGAATTCTCTGTTGATCCTGATATTACTACTTTAGTTGAATCTGATCCTTTTTATGGCCTTGAATCTGAAACTGTTGTGGCACATCTTACCAAGTTGAATGATATAGCCACCCTGTTTACTCATGACGAGAAGTCTTGCTATTTATATATCCTTAAGATATTCCCGTTCTCATTAAAGGGTGATGCTAAGACTTGGTATAATTCTCTTGCTCCTGGTTGTGTGCGTAGTCCACATGATATGATTTATTACTTCTCTGCTAATTTCCCAGCTCATAAGAAACAAGCTGCCTTGCGGGAAATATATAATTTTGTGCAAATCAAAGAAGAGTGTCTCCCACAATCTTGGGGGAGGCTTCTCCGGTTACTTAATGCTTTGCCTGATCATCCTCTTAAGACAAATGAAATACTTGATATCTTTTATAATGGACTAACCGATGCTTCCAAGGACCACTTGGATAGTTGTGCTGGTTGTGTTTTCAGGGAAAGAACAGTCGACAAAGCTTAAATATTATTGAATAATATGTTGACTAATGAAAATAATTGGACTCTTCCTGAGCCAGTTCCTGAAGTAATTCCTGAACCAATTGAGCCAACTCCTGAGCCTATTCCTAAACCCACTCCGAAGAAGAGAGGTGTTTTATTTCTCAGTCCTGAAGATATGCAAGAGGCAAAGAAATCAATGAAAGAAAAAGGTATTAAAGCTGAAGATGTTAAGAATTTACCACCTATTGAAGAAATACATGGTCTTAATTTACCGCCTGAAGAACCACATTGTCTTGATATCCCGACATAGGTAGTAAAGGTAAATTCTCTCTATAGATATGATAAAGTTGAAATACCCTCTACTAAATTTCATAGCCCATGCTTGGATGAATTTGATGACTTTATGGCTAGACAAGAAAGTTTCAATGCTTATGTTGGTAGAGAGTTAAAGAATAATGCTTTCGAGATAGGACGCGTAGGTGATAATCTAGCTAGAGTTAAAGATGAACTTCACCGCGTTAGCAAATATGCTTCTATGGTTGCTACTCAAGCTGAGCAAGTACTCAAAGCTCAAAATGATTTGCTTGATGAGTTGAATAATGAAAATGACTTTGTCGTTAGAGTGGCTACTAGAACTGGTAGAATGACTCAGGAACCTTTGTATCCTGAAGGCCACCCTAAAAGAATTGAACAAGGTTCTTAGAATAATAATCTAGATGTTCCTCGTTCTTCTAAAAAGAAGAAAAAGAAGAATGATAGGACTTTGCAAACTTCTAGTGAACCTAATGTTGAAACACTTGAGAATCAAAATGATACTTCCATCTCTGATGCTGAAACACAATCCGGAGATGAGCATGAACCTGATGATAATGCTAATAATGATGTTCATGTAGATGATCAACCTAGTAATAACAATGATGTAGAGATTGAACCTGCTGTTGATCTTGATAACCCACAATCAAAGAATCAACGTTATGATAAGAGAGATTTTGTTGCTAGGAAGCACGGTAAAGAAAGAGAACCATGGGTTCACAAACCCATGCCCTTTCCTCTAAACCATCCAAGTCAAAGGATGATGAGGATTTTGGGCACTTTGCTAAAATGATTAGACCTATTTTCTTACGTATGTGCTTAACTGATATGCTTAAAGTAAATCCTTATGCTAAGTATATGAAGGATATCATCACAAATAAAAGAAAGATACCGGAAGCTGAAATTTCCACCATGCTTGCTAATTACACTTTTAAGGGTGGAATACCAAAGAAACTTGGAGATCCGGGTGTGCCAACTATACCATGCTCCATTAAAAGAAATTATGTTAGAACTGCTTTATGTGATCTTGGAGCTGGTGTTAGTGTTATGCCTCTGTCTTTATATCGTAGACTTGAATTGAATAAGTTTACACCTACTAAAATATCTTTGCAAATGGCTGATAAATCAACTGCTATACCTGTCGGTATTTGTGAGGATGTGCCTGTTGTGGTTGCAAATGTCACTATCTTAACGGACTTTGTTATTCTTGATATTCCTGAGAACGATAATATGTCTATTATCCTTGGTAGACCTTTTCTTAATACTACATGGGCTATTATTGATTGCAACAAAGGCAATGTCACTTTTCATGTTAATGGCAATGAGCATACGGTACACTTTCCGAGGAAACAATCTCAAGTTCATAGCATCAATTCTATTGAAAAAGTTTCAACTATCATTTTTGGAGGTTTTGAATTTCCTCTCCCTACTGTCAAGAAAAAGTATGATATTCTTATTGTTGGGGATTTTCATATCCCCATTGAGGTAACTTAGTGTTATTCGAAATTTCTCCGGTTCCGTGTTATTCGCAATGAGTTTGTTAACAAGAGTTGATCAACCTTGTTAGCGGGTTCATTTGGATGATCACGAGATGGATGAAAATAGAAGGCATAACCCTTTGTGCCCTCTTTTTACTTTCTGTTATTTAGAATAAATAAAGCAAAAATAGTATTATCCGTCTGTTTTCTGAATTATCCGTGCATTAAAAAATAGTCCGAAAATAAAAGTGCTCCAAATACCCTGCAAATTTAGTATGATTTTTTTTGGAATATTTGAGGATTTTAGGCACTGAAAACACTGCAGGAGGGGCAAGCACCAGGCCACGAGAGAGGAGGGCGCCCCCCTGTCTCGTGGGCCACTAGTGGCTCCCCTCCACTTATGCCAGCACCCACACACTCCATCTTCTACCCAAAAAATCCCCATCCAGCTCAAGCACGAGTTCTAGATCGTTTTGCTGCGATTTTCGATCTCTTAGATCAAAGCTCCATTCACAGAACTGCTTTGGGAGATTGTTGCTTGGTATGTGACTCCTCCATTGGTCCAATTAGTTTTTGTTCTAGTGCTTTATTCTTTGCAATTTTTTGCTGCTTAGGTGACCATGTTCTTGAGCTTGCATGTTAAATTTTTGAGGTTCCAAGTAATTCTAATGCATGATTTGGGCTCTAGACACTTGTAGGAGTAGTTGCTATCAATCTTGTTTGGTTTTATGCACTTTTATTTTGAAGTTACTAAAATTTTCAGAAAATTTTAGAAAATATTGAGGAAACTTTTGAGGGGCTCTTCTAGCCAAAGCTCCTAGGAAAAACAAGCTAAAGAGAAGGAAAAAGGCAAGTATAATCTTCCTCGCTTAATGGAAGTATGACCCTGTGAATGGCCATGTGATGATTTCTTGAAAGGGGCCAGAATTCATGAAGACTTTCATGCTTTAATCGAGACTGCAGGCCTCACCGGTTTCATCAATGACCGAATCGATCAGTATCTCTTACTCACCAATACTTTCGTGCAAAACTTTTATTTTTGTCCTAAGAAGTCACCGCCTGAAGTATCATTTCATTTATATGACGAGTTCAAAGAAATGTCTTTACGTCATTTTTGCGCGGTATGTAGGATACCTTAGGAGGGAGAATTAGAGGAACCCCATCGTGAAGATGTGGCTGGCTTTGTTGATATTATCGCTGTAGAGGAGCCAAAGAAGGGTTCCGAGGCGAAAGTCTCTAGCATACACTTTCCTATTTTATGCTACTTTTCCATATTCGCTAGTAGATGCTTGATTGGTCGTGGGAATAGTGGAAACTTGAGTGTTCCTGATATTACCATGCTTCAACATGCTTTGCTTGGAGACAATAGTTTTAATATGGGTGCCGTCGTTGCGAAATGGCTAGCCCTTAATCATACAAAAGGCCCCATATTTGGAGGTATCTATGCTGCACGTCTTGCTAGACATTTTCAGATACCCATTAGGCACCATGAGGAAAAGGAGACAATATTGCCTCCTCACATTCTAGATTACAAGAACATGGTAGCACATAAGTTTATTGTTGACAATGAAGATAGGATGCTCTTGTATAAACTTAGATTCAATGAGAAACACTTTGAGATTATTATTTTGCCTGCGCCTCTGTTGTTTGATTTGCTTGCAGAAAAATTTCTCGTTACACCGGAGGCGGTGAACAATCATCGAGTTCAGGCCACTCCAGAACCCGAACCTGAGCCGGAACCTGAGCTGGACCCTTATCGTGCATCATCTGTCCAGTGGGATCCGGAGATGACCAACTAATGGTATCCTGATTATACCTCTCATTACACCGGAGAGAGTAGCGGCGGTCCTTGGTATTAAACCAACTTAGGCCAAAAGCCTAAGCTTGGGGGAGTACGTATTTCTCACCGACTTTACGTTCATGTTCACACACTAGTCGTCGGTGCTCATACTCTTTCATTGTATTATCCATGCTAGTTTAAATTCCTTTTTCTAGTTTTCTTCTTGTGTGCTTGATAAACCTTGAGAAAAACCAAAAAAATAGTAGTTTAATTTCCATGCTTGTAGTAGAAATTTAAATGAAAATCCAAAAAGATTTCTAGTTCTTCTTCTTACTTGTTGGGAGCTTTCCCGTGTAAATAGTTTTCTTTTCTTTTCTTTCCTTTGGGGGTCGAGATGACCATATTGAAAGTGTTTAGTGGCTCTCATATGCATGATTGTTTATTTAACTTAGAGCCCATATTACTTGTCTTCTCTTTTGAGTTGAATGCTTGCAGATTCCAGCTTAGTCCAATGCACGTGCACTCTTATTATTATACACATCGTTCGGTTGTGCAAGTGAAAGGCAATAATGATGATATATGATGGACTTATTGGGATGAGAAAAGCTGGTATGAACTCGACCTCTCTTGTTTTTGTAAATATGATGAGTTCATCGTTCCTGAGTTAGCTATTATGAAGTAAACATATTTGCAATGACATTTAGAGATTATAGTTACTTGTGCCATGCTTGATTAGCTATGAGTTATAATGGTTTACCTTGCATGCCAACATGCTATTAGAATGATTATGATGTGATATGATGGGATGGTATCCTCCTTTGAATGAATCGAGTGACTCGATTTGGCACATGTTCACGCATGTAGTTGAATCAAATCAACACAACCTTCACGATATTTATGTTCATGGTGGATTATATCCTACTCATGCTTGTACTCGGTGTGAATTAATTTTAATGCATGCTTATGACTGTTGTCGCTCTCTCAGTTGGTCGCTTCCTAGTCTTTTGCTAGCCTTCATTTGTACTAAGCAGGAATACTGCTTGTGCATCCAAACTCCTTAAACCCCAAAGTTGTTCCATATGAGTCCACTATACCTACCTATATGCGGTATCTACATGCCGTTCCAAGTAAATTTGTATGTGCCAAACTCCAAACCTTCAAATGATATTCTGTTTTGTATGCTCGAGCAGCTCATGTTACAACTAGGGCTGCCTTTATCTTCCATGCTAGGTGGGTTATTCTCAAGAGGAGTGGACTCCGCTCCTCATTCACGAGAAAGGGCCGGTAACCGGGATGCCCAGTCCCATGATCCAAAAGATCAATGCAAATGAAAATAATTAAACAAAACTCCCCCAGGGCTGTTGTATGTTGGAGGCACTCGTTGTTTCGAGCAAGCCATGGATTGATGCTTGTTGGTGGTTGGGGGAGTATAAACTTTTACCATTCTATTTGGGAACTGCCTATAATGCATTTAGTATGGAAGATACAACCATCTCATAGGTGTTGCGTTGACAGCAAAAGTATACCACTCAAAATGTTATTCAATCTCTATTTTAAAATCGAGCTCTGGCACCTCTACAAATCCATGCTTCACTCCGCGAAGGGCCTATCTATTTACTTTTATGTTGAGTCATCATCCTTCTTATTAAAAGCACCCGCTAGAGAGCACACTGTCATTTGCGTTCATTATTATTGTTTCATATTGTGTATGACTTGACTGGATCTCTTTTACCATGAATTACAATGTTTACACTACTAGGGAAAACCTTATACACAGAATCTTAGCAGTAGCGTGGTTTAAAAATAGACGCTACTGCTAATTAGCAGTAGCGAGCTTTAGGAAAGAGCGTTACTAATATCTAAGTAGCAGCAGCGCTCTAGGTGAAACGAGCGCTACTACTATAATTGCCATGGTGTTGCCTTCAGGCTAGATATAGTAGTAGCACCCTTCCATGGGACGCGCTACTGCTAAAGTACTTAGTACCGGCGTTTTTCCTCAAAACTCGCTACTGCTAAGTATCACCGCAACTAATTAAGTTTAGTCCCATACTGCTAAGCGAACAAGGTGTTTACCACCTTAAATATGTTACTTCTCAACCTATCTCGAGCACTTGGTCTTCATTGAACTATATGTGTATGATTTGTGGCTGCAATATGAATCCTCGCATGTACCTATACAGGTACAGTGAGGATTCATGTTGACTATTTAGATTCTACACAAAAAGATCAATGATGACCAATGTATATTTTTGATGTTTTTACATTGCTTAGACTCAGAGCGTTTTTTCAGGACAAAGCATTGAAATAACCGCTTCCATTAGCAGTAGCGTTTTTCACTAAAACGCGCTATAGATAAGTTAGCTATAGCGCGTTTTCCTTATGAGCGCTACTGCTAGTTCGACTTAACCACCCCCCCGGCTCAAAATTTCACTAAGTCCTCCTCCTCCCCCCCCCTCCCCCCCCGGCGGCCTGTTCCCCTA
>NC_041381.1:710130801-710153456 GCF_002162155.2 Triticum dicoccoides
ATGTTAATTAGTAGTAGTAGATCTACTAGTTTCTTTCTATTTATAGTAAGTTTATATTTAGTAAGAACGAGTTGAATTAATAGAACTAGTTTAGTTTTAGTTGAACTAGTTTAGTAAGTAAATTAATAACTAGTTGAACTACTTTATTTTTAGAAAGAACTAGTTTTTTTTCTATTTATAGTAAGTTTATATTTAGTAAGAACTAGTTGAATTAATAGAACTAGTTTAGTTTTAGTTGAACTAGTTTAGTTTTAGTTGAACTAGTTTAGCAAGTAAATTAATAAGTAGTTGAACTACTTTATTTTTAGAAAGAACTAGTTTTTTTTCTATTTATAGTAAGTTTATATTTAGTAAGAACTAGTTGAATTAATAGAACTAGTTGAACATGTCATATTTGTTGTTATTTTTTAGTTTAAGCAATTATTTCATGTTTTGGTTACACCTCCGAGTGGCCTATGTTTTGCCAGAGTGTTGATTAATTTCCGTTCCGGCAAATTTCAGGCGCTCAATATGTCCTTTTTTTAGCAAAGGTCATGCCGGATTTTTCCGTGAATTCTGTCATGACTTGTGCTAGAATATGTACAAGTTTAATCTTTGAATTATGAACGTAGGAAATGTCATACTCGGACGACGACAGTCTCCCGGGGGAGTGCAGCTGGTGCCACAACGATCGAGGTATGTGCGACAGGTTCGTTGAGCTGGATGAAGATCGGCGCTTCAGCATTAAGCTCGAGGAGACCTTCGATGTTGAAACGGTACGAAACAACTACAAGTGTTTTTTCATAATTAAGCATGCCTTCAACTATTTCAACGTCTAATTTTTATCGTTTACAATTCGACTAGCTTATTCCATGCCATGCAAGATGCTATGTCTTGGAGAGGATGGGTTTTGAAGACCATGAAAATTTTGAAACAAAGAAAATACACCTAAGGACCCATCATGATATGGATTCTGAAGTAAATATGTGCAAGACCCATTTTGGTTGCCAAAATTGGGAAGCACTTTGCAAAATGTATGGTTTTTATGAGGGTATGATTGTCACCATGGATCTTGGTGATCCTGACATCGAGCAAGACAATATGGACATTTGGGTCCTTGTTGATACGCTTCCGATTGTACCGCTATGTGAGTTTCTCAAACATAGTTATTAACTAATTTATATTTTTTATTTCAAATCAGTTGACAACTTATTTCCATTGACAGCTTATTATGATTCTTCAAAGACTGTGCGGAAGATGGTAGACAAAACCCACTACACTGATGGCTCCAAATTAACTTATAAGGAGAAAAATCATCTGATCGCATTTTGTACTCTTCTTGAGGATTACAATAACTATTATCGAACTCCTCCAAATTATGGTGAATACGTGCCACTATTGCACGTGTTGAACCATGGTAACTTCTCTGGAGATACCCTGGTAAGATTTTTTACTATTACGACATCCGTGCATATTTTGCATACTTCTAACTAGTACATCATTGCTAACTACAAAGTTATTACTATGTTTTTCAACAGAAACTCCCGATGGATTGTGTGCCTCATCTGATGTATCTGAATGGTCACCTTATAGTTCTGAACATACTGCCAGGTAAATCTAGGGAGCTCGCCTGTGCATATCGGATTTCTAAAACCGGTGAACACATGTTCATCAAAGAATGGAAGAAATGTATGGACATTCGCAAGGAGGTTCTTGGAAGTAACATTCAGCGAAAGGCAAGAATTGGAGACAGGCTAATCTCCATTCTCCATAATGGAGAGTCAGGGGCTATCTTGTTTTTTTTGCTATTTTACCTTAGAAAATGTAGTAGGTCTTAATCGAATGTAGTAGGTCTTATGAGGTACAATATGTTTATTATGTGGTAATGTGTTAGAGTTGATAATGAGGAGTACTTGTGATTACGACTAGTGACCAATTTGCTAAGTTGATATTGAGGAGGTGTTATATGACAATGATATATTATGATGATAAGTTGTTAATGATATGATGATGATGATGATATTATTATATCATTGGGTGAAAGAACCACAGATTAGTTTCAAGTGGATGGACATCCACTTGAAACTAGTCCATGGTTCTTTCACCCCGTGATGTAATAACTCATTATGATGTAAAAACAATCTCTAAATTCCTGTTGTATGAAAACTTGTGTAAAGGTGTATGAATACAACATGAAATAAAAAAGAAATAAAATAGTAAATAATAGTAGTAGCACGGGCAAGGAGAAGCGCTACTACTAATTACTAGTAGCGCTCTTTTGTAGAAGCGCTACTACTAAGTCAATTTAGCAGTAGCGTGGGCCTAGGCACGCTATTGCTAAGCTTTAGCTGTAGCGCCTTATCAGTAGCGCTCCTGCCCGTGCTACTGATAGGCCTAAAACCCGTGCTGCCGCTAGGCTTTTCCCTAGTAGTGTTAGTCAGTCCTTGATCTTTAAAGGTGCTCTGTATTTATGTTTTGCGGTCTTAAAAAGGGCTAGCGAGATACCATTTTTCTTATATCATGTTTATCAACTGAATTGCTTGAGGACAAGCAAATGTTTAAGCTTGGGGGAGTTGATACCTCTCCAAAGTATCTAGTTTTCCAAACATTTTTGCCCTTGTTTTGGACTCTAACTTGCATGATTTGGATGAAACTAACCCGGACTGACGCTGTTTTCAGCAGAACTACCATGATGTTGTTTTATGTGTAGAAAAGAAAAGTTCTCGGAATGACCTGCAAATCCACGGAGGCACTTTTTGGAATTAATAAGAATTTCTGGGCGAAAGAAATACACCAGGGGGCCCAGGGCCTGTCCACGAGACAGGGGGGCGCCCCCCCTATCTCGTGGGCCCCCTGGACCTCCACCGACCTCAACTCCAACTCTATATCTTCCGTCTCACGGAGAAAAAAAATCAGAGAGAAAGTTTCATCACGTTTTACGACACGGAGCCGCCGCCAAGCCCTAATCTCTCTCGGGAGGGCTGATCTGGAGTCCATTCGGGGCTCAGGAGAGGGGGATTCGTCGCCGTCATCATCATCAACCATCCTCCATCACCAATTTCATGATGCTCACTGCCGTGTGTCATTAATTCCATTGTAGGCTTGCTGGACGGTGATGGGTTGGATGAGATTTACCATGTAATCAAGTTAGTTTTGTTAGGGTTTGATCCCTAGTATCCACTATGTTCTGAGATTTATGTTGCTATGACTTTTCTATGCTTAATGCTTGTCACTAGGGCCCGAGTGCCATGATTTCAGATCTGAACCTATTATGTTTTCATGAATATATGTGTGTTCTTGATCCTATATTGGAAGTCTATAGTCACCTATTATGTGTTATGATCCGACAACCCCGAAGTGACAATAATCGGGACACTTCTCGGTGATGACCGTAGTTTGAGGAGTTCATGTATTCACCATGTGTTAATGCTTTGGTCCGGTTCTCTATTAAAAGGAGGCCTTAATATCCCTTAGTTTCCACTAGGACCCCGCTGCCACGGGAGGGTAGGACAAAAGATGTCATGCAAGTTCTTTTCCATAAGCACGTATGACTATTTACGGAATACATGCCTACATTACATTGATGAATTGGAGCTAGTTCTATATCACCCTATGTTATAACTATTGCATGAGGAATTGCATCTGGCATAATTATCCATCACTGATCCATTGCCTACGAGCTTTTCATATATTGTTCTTCGCTTATTTACTTTTCTGTTGCTACTGTTACAACTATTACAAAAACCCAAAAACATTTATCTTTACTGTTGCTACTGTTACCATTACTATCATACCAGTTTTGCTACTAAATACTTTGCTGCAGATACTAAGTTATCCAGGTGTGGTTGAATTGACAACTCAACTGCTAATACTCAAGAATATTCTTTGGCTCCCCTTGTGTCGAATCAATAAATTTGGGTTGAATACTCTACCCTCGAAAGCTGTTGCGATCCCCTACTTGTGGGTCATCAACCGTTCCCTAGTAATTCCTCTAATAATTATGGAAATTCCTACAATAATTCTTATGGTAATTTTAATAAGATGCCCTCTGATTTTGAGAATAGTATGAAAGAATTTATGATTTCTCAAAAGAATTTTAATGCTTTGCTTGAAGAAAAATTGCTCAAAGTTGATGATTTGGCTAGGAACATTGATAGACTTTCGCTTGATGTTGATTCTCTTAAACTTAGACCTTCTCCTCCTAAGCATGATATTAATGAGTCTCTCAAAGTAATGAGAATTTCCATTGACGAGTGCAAGGAAAGAACCGCTAGATTGTGTGCTAAAAAAGAAAGCTTTATAAAAGCGTGTTCTTCTAGTTTCCGTGAAAATAATGATGAGGATCTTAAAGTTAATAATGCAAGTTAATAATGCATCTCCGATTAGATCTATGTTTTGCAATATGAATTTTTATGATTATGGGACTGATGATGAATCAACTTTGCCTAGAAGGCGTCCCAAGAATTCGGAGTCTTTAGATCTTAATGCTAAATTTGGTAAAAGTGAGATTGGAGAATCCTCAACTTCTAATAATGTTGAACCCACTATCTCGGATTTCAAGGAATTTGACTATGATAATTGCTCTTTAAAAGGTTTTATTTCCTTGTTGCAATCCGTTGGTAATTCTCCTCATGCTTATAGTCAAAACAAAGCTTTTACCAAACATATTGTTGATGCCTTGATGCAATCTTATGATGAAAAACTTAATTTGGAAGTTTCTATACCTAGAAAACTTATGATGAGTGGGAACCTACTATAAAGATTAGAATTAAAGATTATGAGTGTTTTGCTTCGTGTGATTTGGGTGCTAGTGTTTCCACGATTCCGAAAACTTTATGTGATATTCTAGGTTTCCATGATCTTGAAGATTGCTCTTTAAATTTGCACCTTGCGGATTCCACCATTAAAAATCCTATGGGAAGGATCAATGATGTTCTTATTGTTGCAAATAGAAATTTGGTGCCCGTAGATTTTATCGTTCTTGATATAGATTGCAATCTTTCTTTCCCTATTATTCTTGGTAGATCTTTTCTTAGAACGATTGGTGCGATTATTGATAAGAAGGAAGGGAATATTAGATTCCAATTTCCATTAAAGAAAGGCATGGAGCACCTTCCAAGAAAGAAAGTCAAATTACCTTATGAATCTATCATGCGTGCTACTTATGAATCAAGTGCCAAAGATGGCACTCGTTAGATCTATCTTCGCTTTTATGCCTAGTTAGGGCCGTTAAACGATAGCGCTAGTTGGGAGGCAACCCAATTTTCTTTGTGTTTTTTGTTTTTGCTCCTGTTTAGTAATAAATCTTGCATCTACTCTCTGTTTAGATGTGTTTTTATCTTTTAGTTAGTGTTTGTGCCAAGTAGAACCTATAGGATAACCTACGATGATAGTTGATTTGATTCTGCTGAAAAACAGAAACTTTGCGCTCACGAGAAACAATTCAATAAATCATAGAAACGTGCTGTTGCATTGCTTATTTTTGCTTCTGATCAATAAGCAAATTTTCCATTATGTCCTATTTTGGTAGGATTTTTAGAGTTCCAGAAGTTTGCATTAGTTACAGATTGCTACAGACTGTTCTGTTTTTGACAGATTCTGTTTTTCGCGTGTTGTTTGCTTATTTCAATGCATCTATGGCTAGTAAATTAGTTTATAAACCATAAGGAAGTTGGAATACAGTAGGTTTAACACCAAAATAAATAAAAATGAGTTCATTGCAGTACCTTATGTGGTGCTTTTGTTTTCTTTCACTAACGGAGCTTATAAGATTTCCTGTTGAGTTTTGTGTTTTGAAGTTTTCAAGTTTTGGGTAAAGCTTTTATGGACTATGGAATAAAGGGTGGCAAGAGCCTAAGCTTGGGGATGCCCAAGGCACCCCAAGATATTCAAGAATAGCCAAAAGCCTAAGCTTGGGATGCCCCGGGAAGGCATCCCCTCTTTCGTCTTCGTTCATTGGTAACTTTACCTGGAGCTATATTTTTATTCGCCACATGATATGTGTTTTGCTTGGAGCGTCGTGTATTATATTAGTCTTTGCTTTTTAGTTTACCACAATCATCCTTGCTGTACACACCTTTTGGGATAAGCCTATTTGATTAGAATTTGCTAGAATACTCTATGTGCTTCACTTATATCTTTTGAGCTTGATAGTTTTTGCTCTAGTACTTCACTTATATCTTTTAGAGCACGGTGGTGTCTTAATTTTGAAGAAATTTCTAGTCTCTCATGCTTCACTTATATTATTTTGAGAGTCTCTTAGAACATCATGGTATTTGCTATGGTTACAAAGTTGGTCCTAGAATGATGAGCATCCAAGTTGGGTATAATAAAAACTATCATAGAAAAAGAATTGGATGCTATGATCAACTTGATGCTTGATAATTGTTTTGAGATATAAAGGCAGTAATGTTAGGGTCATGCTAGTGGGTAATTATGAAATTGAGAAATACTTTTGTTGAAGTTGGCAAGTCCCGTAGCATGCACGTATGGTAAAAGTTGTGTGACAAATTTGTTGCATGAGGTGCTCTTTTGAGTGTCTTCCTTATGAGTGGCAGTCAGGGACGAGCGATGGAATTTTTTCCTACCAATCTATCCCTTTTGGGGCATGCGTAGTAGTACTTTGCTTCGAGGGCTAAGTAGACTTTTGCAATAAGTATATGAGTTCTTTTTTGACTAATGCGAGTCCATGGACATATGCACACTTATCCTTCCACTTTGCTAGCTTTTCTTATTACCGCGCAACTTTCGCCGGTAGCATGAACCCTTTATTTACCTTCCTCAAAACAGCCACCATACCTACCTATTATGGCATTTCCATAGCCCGAGATATATTGCCATGCAACTTTCCACCGTTCCGTTTATTATGACACGTTTCATCATTGTCATATTGCTCTTTTGCATGATCATGTAGTTGACATCATATTTGTGGCAAAGCCACCTTCATAATCTTCATACATGTCACTCTTGATTCATTGCATATCCCGGTACACCGCCGGAGGCATTCATATAGAGTCATATCTTGTTCTAGCTTTGAGTTGTAATTCTTGAGTTGTAAATCCATATAAGTGTGATGATCTTCATTATCAGAGCATTGTCCTAGTGAGGAAAGGATGATGAAGACTATGATTCCCTCACAAGTTGGGATGAGGCTTCGAACTTTATAAAAATAAAAGAGGCCAAAGAAGCCCACCAAAAAGAAAAAAAGAGAAAAAAAGGGAAAAAAGAAAAAAAAGAAAAAAGAGAAATAAAAAGAGAGAAAAAGAGAGAAGGGACAATTGCTACTATCTCTTTTTCCACACTTGTGCTTCAAAATAGCACCATGATCTTCATGATAGAGAGTCTCATATGTTGTCACTTTCATATACTAGTGGGAATTTTTCATTATAGAACTTGGTTTGTATATTCCAATGATGGGCTTCCTCAAAGTGCCCTAGGTCTTCGTGAGCAAGCAAGTTGGATGCACACCCACTTAGTTTCTTTTGTTGAGCTTTCATATATTTATAGCTCTAGTGCATCCGTTGCATGGCAATCCCTACTCACTCACATTGATATCTATTAATGGGCATCTCCATATAGCCCGTTAATACACCTAGTTGATGTGAGACTATCTTCTCCCTTTTTGTCCTCACAACCACCATATACCACCATAGTGCTATGTCCATGGCTTGCGCTCATGTATTGTGTAAGAGTTGAAAAAGCTAAAGCGCGTTAAAAAGTATGAAACAATTGCTCGGCTCGTCATCGGGGTTGTGCATGATGGGAGTATTTGGTGTAATGAAAATGAAGCATGGCCTAACTATATGATTTTGTAGGGATAAGCTTTCTTTGGCTATGTTATTTTGATAGGACATGATTATTTGTTAGTATGCTTTGAAGCATTATTATTTTTATGTTTTATAAGGTTTTATTTTGAATCATCTGGATCTGAAAATTCATGCCACAATAAAGAAAATTACATTGAGAATTATGCTAGGTAGCATTCCACATCAAAAATTTCTTTTTTATCATTTACCTACTCGAGGACGAGCAGGAATTAAGCTTGGGGATGCGTGATACGTCTCCAACGTATCTATAATTTTTGATTATTCCATGCTATTATATTACCCCTTTTGGATGTTTATGGGCTTTATTTTACACATTTATATCATTTTTGGGACTAACCTACTAACCGGAGGCCCAGCCCATATTGCTGTTTTTTTTGCCTATTTCAGTATTTCGAAGAAAAGGAATATCAAACGGAGTCCAAACAGAATGAAACCTTCGGGAGCATGATTTTTGGAATGAACGTGATCCGGAGAGCTTGGAGTGCAAGTCAAGAAGCTCCCGAGGGCTCCACGAGATAGGGGGCCGCGCCCCCCCCTGTAGGGCGCGCCCCTTGTCTCGTGGGCCCCCCGGGCGGCCACCGACGTACTTCTTCCTCCTATTGTTGGGGAACGTAGCAGAAATTCAAAAATTTTCCTACGTAACACCAAGATCTATCTATGGAGAGACCAGCAACGAGTAGAAAGGAGGAGGAGAGTGCATCTACATACCCTTGTAGATTGCTAAGCGGAAGCGTTCAAGTGAACGGGGTTGATGGAGTCGTACTCGTCGTGATTCAAATCACCGATGATCAAGTGCCGAATGCACGGCACCTCCGCGTTCAACACACGTACAGCCCGGTGACGTCTCCCACGCCTTGATCCAGCAAGGAGAGAGGGAGAGGTTGAGGAAGACTCCATCCAGCAGCAGCACAACGGCGTGGTGGTGATGGAGGAGCGTGGCAATCCCGCAGGGCTTCGCCGAGCACCTACGGGAGAAGAGATGTGTCACGGGAGGGAGAGGGAGGCAACCAAAGGCCTTAGGTATGATTGCTCCTCCTTTTCCCCACTATATATAGGGCCAAGGGAGAGGGGGAGGGCGCAGCCTTGCCCCCTCCTCCAAGGAAGGGGTGCGGCTAAGGATGGGGAGGAGTCCATCCTCCCCAAGGCACCTCGGAGGTGCCTTCCCCCTTTAGGACTCTTCCCTTTTTCCTTTATCTTGGCGCATGGGCCTCTAGGGGCTGGTGCCCTTGGCCCATGTAGGCCAAGGCGCACCCCCTACAGCCCATGTGGCCCCCCGGGGCAGGTGGCCCCACCCGGTGGGCCCCCGGGACCCTTCCGGTGGTCCCGGTACAATACCGATGACCCCGAAACTTGTCCCGATTGCCGAAACAGGACTTCCTATATATAAATCTTTACCTCCGGACCATTCCGGAACTCCTCGTGACGTCCGGGATCTCATCCGGGACTCCGAACAACATTCGGTAACCACATACAAGCTTCCTTTATAACCCTAGCATCATCGAACCTTAAGTGTGTAGACCCTACGGGTTCGGGAGACATGCAGACATGACCGAGACGTTCTCCAGTCAATAACCAACAGCGGGATCTGGATACCCATGTTGGCTCCCACATGTTCCACGATGATCTCATCGGATGAACCACGATGTCAAGGACTCAATCGATCCCGTATTCAATTCCCTTTGTCTAGCGGTATTTTACTTGCCCGAGATTCGATCGTCGGTATACCGATACCTTGTTCAATCTCGTTACCGGCAAGTCACTTTACTCGTTCCGTAACACATCATCCCATGATCAACTCCTTGGTCACATTGCGCATATGATGATGTCCTACCGAGTGGGCCCAGAGATACCTCTCCGTTTACACGGAGTGACAAATCCCAGTCTCGATCCGCATAAAACAATAGATACTTTCGGAGATACCTGTAGTGCACCTTTATAGTCACCCAGTTACGTTGTGACGTTTGATACACCCAAAGCACTCCTACGGTATCCAGGAGTTACACGATCTCATGGTCAAAGGAAGAGATACTTGACATTGGCAAAGCTCTAGCAAATGAACTACACGATCTTTTGTGCAAGTCTTAGGATTGGGTCTTGTCCATCACATCATTCTCCTAATGATGTGATCCCGTTATCAACGACATCCAATGTCCATAGCCAGGAAACCATGACTATCTGTTGATCACAACGAGCTAGTCAACTAGAGGCTCACTAGGGACATATTGTGGTCTATGTATTCACACGTGTATTACGATTTCCGGATAATACAGTTATAGCATGAATAAAAGACAATTATCATGAACAAGGAAATATAATAATAATACTTTTATTATTGCCTCTAGGGCATATTTCCAACAGTCTCCCACTTGCACTAGAGTCAATAATCTAGTTCACATCGCCATGTGATTAACACTCACAGGTCACATCGCCATGTGACTAATACCCAAGAGTTTACTAGAGTCAGTAGTCTAGTTCACATCACTATGTGATTAACACTCAATGAGTTTTATGTTTGATCATGTTGCTTGTGAGAGAGGTTTTTGGTCAACGGGTTTGAACCTTTCAGATCCGTGTGTGCTTTACAAATCTCTATGTCATCTCCTAGATGCAGCTACCACGCTCTATTTGGAGCTATTCCAAATAACTGTTCTACTTGGAGCTATTCTAAATTATTGCTCCTTTATATGTATCCGGTCTCTCTACTCAGAGCTATCCGGATAGGTGTCAAGCTTGCATCGACGTAACCTTTACGACGAACTCTTTTACCACCTCCATAATCGAGAAAATTCCTTAGTCCACTAGTTACTAAGGGTAACTTTGACCGCTGTCCTGTGAGCCATTCTTGGATCACTCTTGTACCCCTTGACTGACTCATGGCAAGGCACACTTCAGGTGCGGTACACAGCATAGCATACTGAAGAGCCTACGTCTTAAGCATAGGGGACGACCTTCGTCCTTTCTCTCTATTCTGCCGTGGTCGAGCTTTAAGTCTTAACTTCGTACCTTACAACTCAGGCAAGAACTCCTTCTTTGACTGGCCCATCTTGAACACCTTCAAGATCATGTCAAGGTATGTGCTCATTTGAAAGTATTATTAAGCATTTTGATCTATCCTTATAGATCTTGATGCTCAATGTTCAAGTAGCTTAATCCAGGCTTTCCATTGAAAAACACTTTCAAAATAACCCTATATGCTTTCTAGAAATTCTACATCATTTCTGATCATCAATATGTCAACAACATATACTCATCAGAAATTCTATAGTGCTCCCACTCACTTCTTTGGAAATACAAGTTTCTCATAAACTTTGTACAAACCCAAAATCTTTGATCATCATCAAAGCATACATTCCAACTCCGAGATGCTCACTCCAGTCCTTAGAAGGATTGCTGGAGCTAGCATACCTTTTAGCATCCTTAGGATCAACAAAACCTTTCTGATTGTATCACATACAACCTTTCCTTACGAAAGTTGGTAAGGAAACTCGTTTTGACATCCATCTGCCAGATTTCATAAATGCAGCTTATGCTAACATGATTCCGACGGACTTAAGCATCACTACGGATGAGAAAATCTCATCATAGTCAACTCCTTGAACTTGTCGGAAAACACTTCGCCACAAGTCGAGCTTCATAGATGGTGACATTACCATCCACGTCCGTCTTCTTCTTAAAAGATCCATTTATCTCAATGGATTGCCGATCATCGGGCAAGTCCATCAAAGTCCATGCTTTGTTCTGATATATGGATACTATCTCGGATTTCATGGCTTCTAACCATTTGTCGGAATTCGGGCCCACCATCGCTTCTCCATAGCTCGTAGGTTCATTGTTGTCTAGCAACATGACCTTCAAGACAGGATCACCTTACCACTCCGAAGTAGTATGTGTCCTTGTCGTCCTACGAGGTTTGGTAGTGATTTGATCTGAAACTTCATGATCAATATCATAAGCTTCCACTTCAATTGGTGTAGGTGCCACGGGAACAACTTCCTGTGCCCTGCTACACACTGGTTGAAGTGATGGTTCAATAACCTCATCAAGTCTCCACCATCCTCCCACTCAACTCTTTCGAGAGAAACCTTTCCTCGAGAAAGGACCCGATTCTAGAAACAATCCCTTATTGCTTTCGGATCTGAATTAGGAGGTATACCCAACTGATTTGGGTTTCCTATGAAGATGCATTTTATCCGCTTTGGGTTCGAGCTTAATCCTGAAACTTTTTCACATAAGCGTCGCAGCCCCAAACCTTTAAGAAACGACAACTTAGGTTTCTCTAAACCATAATTCATACGGTGTCATCTCATCGGAATTACGTGGTGCCCTATTTAAAGTGAATGTGGTTGTCTCTAATGCCTAACCCATGAATGATAGTGGTAATTCGATAAGAGACATCATGGTACGCACCATATCCAATAGGGTGCAACTATGATGTTCGGACACACCATCACACTATGGTGTTCCAGGCGGTATTAATTGTGAAACATTTTCCACAATGTCTTAATTGTGTGCCAAAACTCGTAACTCAGATATTCATCTCTATGATCGTATCATAGACATTTTATCCTCTTGTCACAATGATCTTCTACTTCACTCTGAAATTACTTGAACCATTCAATAATTCAGACTTGTGTTTCATTAAGTAAATATTCTCAACATCTACTCGAATCATCTGTGAAGTAAGAACATAACGATATTCACTGCATGCCTCAGCACTTATTGGACTGCACACATCAAAAATGTGTTGCTTCCAACAAGTTGCTATCTTGTTCCATTTTACTGAAAGTGAGGCTTTTCAGTCATCTTGTCCATGTGGTATGATTTGCGAATCTCAAGTGATTCAAAATCAAGTGAGTCCAAACGATCCATTTGCATGGAGTTTCTTCATGCATATACACCAATAGGC
Organism: Triticum dicoccoides; assembly: GCF_002162155.2. Classification (NCBI taxonomy): domain Eukaryota; kingdom Viridiplantae; phylum Streptophyta; class Magnoliopsida; order Poales; family Poaceae; genus Triticum; species Triticum dicoccoides. The sequence goes on from NC_041381.1 coordinate 710,143,513, forward strand.
ATGGTTCGCATGTCTCAAACTTTTCAAAAACGAGTGAGTCCAAAGATCCATCAACATGGAGCTTCTTCATGCGTTTTATACCATTATGACTTACATGGCAGTGCCACAAGTAAGTGGTACTATCATTACTATCTTATATCTTTTGGCATGAAAATGTGTATCACTACGATCGAGATTCAATAAACCATTCATTTTAGGTGTAAGACCATTGAAGGTATTATTCAAATAAACAGAGTAACCATTATTCTCCTTAAATGAATAACCGTATTGCGATAGACATAATCCAATCATGTCTATGCTCAACGCAAACACCAATCTCGGTGGTAGAGGGAGCGTGCGATGTTAGATCACATCAAACTTGGAAACACTTCCAACATATATCGTCAGCTCACCTTTAGCTAGTCTCCGTTTATTCCGTAGCTTTTATTTCGAGTTACTAACACTTAGCAACCGAACTGGTATCCAATACCCTGGTGCTACTAGGAGTACTAGTAAAGTACACATTAACATAATGTATATCCAATACACTTCTATCGACCTTGCCAGCCTTCTCATCTACCAAGTATCTAGGGTAATGCTGCTCCAGTGGTTGTTCCCCTTATTACAGAAGCACTTAGTCTCGGGTTTGGGTTCAACCTTGGGTCTCTTCACTAGAGCAGCAGCTAAATTGCCGTTTCACGAAGTATCCCTTTGTTCCCTTGCCCTTCTTGAAACTAGTGGTTTCACCAACCATCAACAATTGATGCTCCTTCTTGATTTCTACTTTCGCGGTGTCTAACATCGCGAATACCTCAAGGATCATCATATCTATCCCTGATATGTTATAGTTCATCACGAAGCTCTTGCAGCTTGGTGGCAATGACTTTGGAGAAACATCACTATCTCATCTGGAAGATCAACTCCCACTCGATTCAAGTGATTGTTGCACTCAGACAATCTGAGCACAAGCTCAACAATTGAGCTTCTCTCCTTAGTTTGCAGGCTAAGAAAATCGTCGGAGGTCTCAAACCTCTTGACGTGGGCACGAGCCTGAAATCCTAATTTCAGCCCTCGAAACATCTCACATGTTCCGCGACGTTTCAAAAACGTCTTTGGTGCCTCTACTTAAACCATTTAACTGAACTATCACGTAGTTATCAAAACGTGTATGTCTGATGTTCACAACATCCACAAACGACGTTTGGGGTTCAGCACACTGAGCGGTGCATTAAGGACATAAGCTTTCTACTGATCGCATAATCTCTACTGTCAACTTTCAACTATATTTTCTCTAGGAACATATCTAAAACAGTAGAACTAAAGCGCGAGCTACGACATAATTTGCAAAAGGTCTTTTGACTATGTTCAGGATAATTAAGTTCATCTTATGAACTCCCACTTAGATAGACATCCCTCTGGTCATCTAAGTGATCACATGATCCGAGTCAACTAGGCCGTGTCCGATCATCACGTGAGACGGACTAGTTTACGTCGGTGAACATCTTCATGTTGATCGTATCTACTATACGACTCATGCTCGACCTTTCGGTCTCCGTGTTCCGAGGCCATGTCTGCACATGCTAGGCTCGTCAAGTTAACCCTAAGTGTTTTCGCTGTGTAAAACTGTCTTACACCCGTTGTATGTGAACGTAAGAATCCATCACACCCGATCATCATGTGGTGCTTAGAAGCGACGAACTGTAGCAACGGTGCACAGTTAGGGGAGAACACTTCTTGAAATTTTGTAAGGGATCATCTTATTTACTACCCTCGTCCTAAGTAAACAAGATGCATAAACATGATAAACATCACATGCAATCAAATAGAGTAGTGACATGATATGGCCAATATCATATAGCTCCTTTGATCTTCATCTTCGGGGCTCCATGATCATCTTGTCACCGGCATGACACCATGATCTCCATCATCATGATCTCCATCATCGTGTCTTCATGAAGTTGTCACGCCAACGACTACTTCTACTTCTATGACTAACGCGTTTAGCAATAAAGTAAAGTAGTTTACATGGCGTTCTTCAATGACACGCAGGTCATACAAAAAATAAAGACAACTCCTATGGCTCCTGCCGGTTGTCATACTCATCGACATGCAAGTCGTGAATCCTATTACAAGAACATGATCAATCTCATACATCACATATATCATTCATCACATCCTTTGGCCATATCACATCACATAGCATACCCTGCAAAAACAAGTTAGACGTCCTCTAATTGTTGTTGCATGTTTTACGTGGCTGCTATGGGTTTCTAGCAAGAACGTTTCTTACCTACGCAAAGACCACAACGTGATATGCCAATTGCTATTTACCCTTCATAAGGACCCTTTTCATCGAATCCGATCCGACTAAAGTAGGAGAGACAGACACCCGCTAGCCACCTTATGCATCTAGTGCATGTCAGTCGGTGGAACCAGTCTCACGTAAGAGTACGTGTAAGGTCGGTCCGGGCCGCTTCATCCCACGATGCCGCCGAATCAAGATAAGACTAGTAACGGCAAGCATATTGAACAAAATCAACGCCCACAACTACTTTGTGTTCTACTCGTGCATAGAATCTACGCAATAGACCTAGCTCATGATGCCACTGTTGGGGAACGTAGCAGAAATTCAAAAAATTTCCTACGTAACACCAAGATCTATCTATGGAGAGACCAGCAACGAGTAGAAAGGAGGAGGAGAGTGCATCTACATACCCTTGTAGATCGCTAAGCGGAAGCGTTCAAGTGAACGGGGTTGATGGAGTCGTACTCGTCGTGATTCAAATCACCGATGATCAAGTGCCGAACGCACGGCACCTCCGCGTTCAACACACGTACAGCCCGGTGACGTCTCCCACGCCTTGATCCAGCAAGGAGAGAGGGAGAGGTTGAGGAAGACTCCATCCAGCAGCAGCACAACGGCGTGGTGGTGATGGAGGAGCGTGGCAATCCCGCAGGGCTTCGCCGAGCACCTACGGGAGAAGAGATGTGTCACGGGAGGCAGAGGGAGGCAACCAAAGGCCTTAGGTATGATTGCTCCTCCTTTTCCCCACTATATATAGGGCCAAGGGAGAGGGGGAGGGCGCAGCCTTGCCCCCTCCTCCAAGGAAGGGGGTGCGGCTAAGGATGGGGAGGAGTCCATCCTCCCCAAGGCACCTCGGAGGTGCCTTCCCCCTTTAGGACTCTTCCCTTTTTCCTTTATCTTGGCGCATGGGCCTCTAGGGGCTGGTGCCCTTGGCCCATGTAGGCCAAGGCGCACCCCCTACAGCCCATGTGGCCCCCCGGGGCAGGTGGCCCCACCCGGTGGGCCCCCGGGACCCTTCCGGTGGTCCCGGTACAATACCGATGACCCCGAAACTTGTCCCGATGGCCGAAACAGGACTTCCTATATATAAATATTTACCTCCGGACCATTCCGGAACTCCTCGTGACGTCCGGGATCTCATCCGGGACTCCGAACAACATTCGGTAACCACATACAAGCTTCCTTTATAACCCTAGCGTCATCGAACCTTAAGTGTGTAGACCCTACGGGTTCGGGAGACATGCAGACATGACCGAGACGTTCTCCAGTCAATAACCAACAGCGGGATCTGGATACCCATGTTGGCTCCCACATGTTCCACGATGATCTCATCGGATGAACCACGATGTCAAGGACTTAATCAATCCCGTATTCAATTCCCTTTGTCTAGCGGTATTTTACTTGCCCGAGATTCGATCGTCGGTATCCAATACCTTGTTCAATCTCGTTATCGGCAAGTCACTTTACTCGTTCTGTAACACATCATCCCGTGATCAAATCCTTGGTCACATTGCGCATATGATGATGTCCTACCGAGTGGGCCCAGAGATACCTCTCCGTTTACACGGAGTGACAAATTCCAGTCTCGATCCGCATAAAACAATAGATACTTTCGGAGATACCTGTAGTGCACCTTTATAGTCACCCAGTTACGTTGTGACGTTTGATACACCCAAAGCACTCCTACGGTATCCAGGAGTTATACGATCTCATGGTCAAAGGAAGAGATACTTGACATTCGCAAAGCTCTAGCAAATGAACTACTCGATCTTTTGTGCTAGTCTTAGGATTGGGTCTTGTCCATCACATCATTCTCCTAATGATGTGATCCCGTTATCAACGACATCCAATGTCCATAGCCAGGAAACCATGACTATCTGTTGATCACAACGAGCTAGTCAACTAGAGGCTCACTAGGGACATATTGTGGTCTATGTATTCACACGTGTATTACGATTTCCGGATAATACAGTTATAGCATGAATAAAAGACAATTATCATGAACAAGGAAATATAATAATAATACTTTTATTATTTCCTCTAGGGCATATTTCCAACACCTATATATACCTACGTACCCCGAAAACATCCAGGAGCACCACGAAACACAATTTCCACCACCGTAACCTTCTGTATCCGCGAGATCTCATCTTGGAGCCTTCGCCGGCACTCTGCCGGAGGGGGAATCGACCACAGAGGGCTTCTACATCAACATCCTTGCCCCTCCGATGAGTTGTGAGTAGTTTACCACAGACCTACGGGTCCATAGTTATTAGCTAGATGGCTTCTTCTCTCTTTTTGGATCTCAATACAATGTTCTCCCCCTCTCTTGTGGAGATCTATTCGATGTAATCTCTTTTTGCGGTGTGTTTGTCGAGATACGATGAATTGTGGGTTTATGATCAGATTTATCTATGGATAATAATTGAATCTTCTCTGAATTCTTTTATGTATGATTGAGTTATCTTTGCAAGTCTCTTCGAATTATCAGTTTGGTTTGGCCTACTAGATTGGTCTTTCTTGCCATAGGAGAAGTGCTTAGCTTTGGGTTCAATCTTGCGGTGTTCTTACCCAGTGACAGATAGGGTTGCAAGACACATATTGTATTGTTGTGGTGTTTTCAGTTTGTTTGTGTAGGTGCGTGGGACTTTTGAGGAGCCTCCTACTGGATTGATACCTTGGTTCTCAAAACTAAGGGAAATACTTACGCTACACTTGCTACATCACCCTCTCCTCTTCGAGGAAAACCAATGCAAGCTCAAGACGTAGCACGGTGCGATATGATATATCAACAGAGGGGAGGAGGATGAGGCAGTGCAGGCGAGGAGATAGACGGCGTTAAGGTTGTCCCATGCTATAGGTTGGTTCTGCGATGACCCATATGTTGGAAGTATGCCCTAGAGACTAATATTGTATTACTATATTTCTATGTTCAAAATTAAGAGTTTATATTCTTAAGAGTCTATGCTATAACTGCTATGATCATGGAATATACGATTCAGTGCAAAACTCATATGCACATGTGGAATGATAAATGGTAAACCAGATTCCTAGTCTCGTCTCAAAGACTATCTCAAGTGTTGTTGGTAGTCACGTTTTTTGGATCTTAGGATATTGTTAAATGTAACGATAGTCCTAAAATAACATTGAGAATATAACATTGGAAGAAAGATCATATAAAACTTGTTTGTTATAATTTGAGATGCAATCATCACAAGTCAATTGTTATAACACGAAGAATTAACGTGTGATTTAATTCTGCAGACCATGAGAGCATCAAAGTCACTTCTTACCGTACAGTGGACTTTAGGGTTGCTCATACGTCATTTGTAACATGGTGGTCATAACGACAACTTACAGGTACATCAAAAAGTTTAACAAGAGACTAGATAACTCAAGAGTAAGATTTGCTCCTCCGACAATGGAGAGATATTCTTAGTTCCCACTAGGTGTGACATCATACATCGTCGTCTGGGCAGACACATGTGACTAAGTCACAGGGATGCTGGAACATGTCAACAAGAAAGAAGAACATAATCGGTAACGAGGAGACCGGTATAGTAAGCATGAGAATGACTCAAAAGGATACCGATACATCTCACCTTGAATTTTGTATAGTATCACGAAGCAAAAGGAATAGCACATGATAACCAAAGGTTCACTCGATTGTCATTCGTGTATTCATAGGGATCGATATGGATGTCCACGGTTCCGCTATGGGTCACTAAACGAAAGGAGTTCTGTTCCTGTCTATGTTTTACAGAACCTACAAGGTCACAAGCTTAAGGAAGTTTCACTAATATTCGAAATAGTTTTGATAAGAACCAGAAGCATTTCAGGGTCACGAGAACGGTTTCAGAGTTTATCGGTCAATACCTGGTATTTCCGATAAATAATATATAGGTGGAAAATGTTTTTGGAGATGTTAAATTAACAATAAAAGGCTCTAATAATAGTTAGGAGGCTTTTATACTTAATTTAATATCAGCGGGCCTTAAAAGGCCAAGTGAGGAAAAGCATATTGGGCCACTTAGGCCCAATAGATGGAGACACCCCCTTCCTCCTTGTAGAAGGAAGGGGGAGGCCGAATTAGAGGGGGATTTCCTCCACTCTTTGGCCGGTCAAAGGGGGAGGATTCCTTTCCCCTTGTGGCACCCCTCTCTCCTCCCTCCAACCTATATATACTTGAGGATTTTGGCCCTTTTGATAGACAAGTTTTGGTGCCTTCTCCAGTTCTCTAGTTCTAGTTTGTCGTAGTCGATCAATTAGAGCTATACCTAGGTCCTCTAATCCTCATAATTCGAAGCCCAATGTGGTACCAATCTCCTCCCTCTAATTCTCTGGCAATGATTAGCTCTGGATGGTGAATTGATGCCGGATCGTGGAGACCGTACGCTTGCAACTCGTAGAGAGGCCATGCTTTCGGTCTTCCGTTCGGGGAATTGTTCATGGGTAGTCCACGAGATCATTCATCTACGGTTTGAGGCTCTCAAAGTATGATCTACATCGACTCATCTTCTTCCGCTGCAACTCGAAGTCAATATTGATATGATCCAAACCGTTTATCGCATCTTCATATTGTTCCTCGGTGATCGTAAGGCTATTTTTTAATATTATACTAAGTTTCCCAACACCATCGGCGTGTCAGAACATATGAACTAACGGATGGTGATCTAAGACATGCGAATAAGATGAAAAGGTTAATAAAAACAGGTGAGTAAAAGGGTTTGGTGGTATATAACCAGAAAGCAAAGGAGATTTAATTAGGCGGAAGGGACTAAAATGAATGTTGATATTAGGAGATAGATAGGCCCAAGGTTTAGGTTGGTGCCAAGGAAGTCCATCATTTGATATGCAAAAAGTGTGTCTGGTGGGCGGGGTAACATGACGATGGATACAGGGGCTATGGCAGGATTGGGCCCGGCCTTGGGTCCTCTTCACTACACCATAGCTACAGGTAGATGAATAATGTGAACATGCACGCCACCGTCATGCCCTATCGTGCGTGAGGCTTGTCTGTGCCCTGGATAGATAGTCATGGGGGCATGCAAATAACATGAAAATGAAAGACAAAAACGGATGAATAAAGGGTTTGATGGCAGATAAACAGACAACCAATCGGCCAGCTAGCTAGGTGGAAGCTACCGGGTCGTAATTTGCGTGCTTAGATTGAAAATAGTGTGTATGAGCACGTGGCCATCATGCCCGACGTGCCTGGGGCTTGTCTCCGCCCCCCGGATGGATGGTCATCTAAGGCATGCAAAAAAGATGAAATGAACGACAAAAACAGATGAGTAAAAGGTTTGGTGGCAGATAAACAGGCAACCAATCCGCCAGCTAGCTAGGTGGAAGATAGCGAGTTGTAATTTACGTGCTCAGATCAAAAATAGTGTGTACGAGCACATGGCCGCCACACCCCGGCGTGCCTGGGGCTTGTCTCTGCCCCCTGGATGGATGATCATCTGAGGCACGCAAATAAGATGAAAATGTACAACAAAAACGGATAAGTAAAGATTTTGGCGGTGTTTAAACAGCTAAGCAATCATCCAGCTAGCTAGGTGGAAGGCAACGAGTTATAATTTTGTTTGAACATTGCTTATATGTATTATATAGACAATAAGAGGTAGTTGAAGGTAAAATACTTGACGATTAATCGAGGATGAACTCCAATTAATGTGAGTGATGGAATGGATAACCATGGTGGGTGTATGTCACTATTATTTATAAGAGTGTGTCCTTTTATTTACATTTATTTGACTATAATGACGGTGTATGTTGTCTGGTTAGCTGCAATGCACTCTTGCAGTCGGTCCAAAAACAAGCGAGTGCTTCTTTTTATTCTATTATCATGCTATAGTGGAATTACCAAGGGCCCGATCGTAATGGCGATGCGATATTCCTAGCAGCTGGCAGTAACCAGAAGAGTAAGTTTTTTTGTTTTGTTTTTTCAACGACAAAAAGAGTGAGTGAATGAGAGGTAAATGTAGAACTGGGCGGGCCCACATGGTTGCTTCCTTGCTAGTTGTTTACCAGCCCAGCCCACCACCAAGATCGAGACACCAGCGTGGCTTTTCTTTCTTTTTTGTCCCTTTCTTCCTCCTCCCCTCCCCTTCCCTGTCGATTTTTCTCCCCCTCCCCCTCCTCCTCCTCCTCCTCCTCCTCCTATAAATCCTTCCTGCGGTGGCCTTTCCAAACTATACCAACCCATTCCTTCATACACCAACAATCCATCCATCCGTAGATCCATCCATCCCTTCTTCCTCCTCTTACAAGCCAAGAAGCAGAGATCCAACAGTCAACAGAGGAGAAGAAGATGTTCGTCGATGCGGGCTTTAGCTTCTCCGCCTACTCTTCTTCACCGTTGGGCTACTACTACTCCTCCGTCTTCTCCTACCCCCACCCAGACTACTCCTCCTTCTCCTCCCCCTCATCCTCCGCTGCTCCGGCGCAACCGCCGTCGCCACCTCTGCCTCTCCTGCACCAACAACATCAAGCCGCTATTATTGCTGCACCCAACACCGCCCCCGCCGCCATGTACCACCACCTCGTGAGTACCTTTTCCCCGCTATCATAATTTTTGCATACAGCAGGTTGTAATTTTCTTTAAACATTGCTTATATGTAATGTATGGAAAATAAGAGGGAGCTAAAGGTAATTTACTTAACGATTAATCGAGGATGAATTACAATTAATATGAGTGGATGGAATGGATGAACATCGTGGGTGTGTGCCACTATTATATATAAGAGTGTACTCTCTTATTTCCTTCTATTTGTCCCTAGTGAGGGTGTACGTTGTCTGGTTGGCTAAATGCACTCTGGCAGCTAGTCCAAAAAGAGTCGAGTGCTTCTTCTCCTTTTATCTTGTTACAAGAGGAATTACCAAGGTTGCGATCGTAATGGCCATGCAATATTGCTAGCTGCTAGTAGTAAGAAGAAGAGTGAGTAAGTGAATGAGAGGGAGATGCAGTAGTTGGGCTAATATGGTTGCTTCCTTGCCAGCTTGCTTGTTGTTTGCCAGCAGCAACATCCTAGCACTGCGTGTGTGTGATGCCCTGGCGTGCCCACGGCTTATCTTCGCCCTGGATGGATGGTCATTTGGGGCATGCAAATTAGATGAAAATGAGCAACAAAAGAGGTTAAGTAAATGGTTTGGTGGTAGATAGATAAACATGCAACCAGTCGGCCAGCTGGCTAGGTGGAAGGTAGTGGGTTGTAATTCGCGTGCTCGGGTCGGAAATAGTGTGGACGAGCACGTGGCCGGCCGTCACTTCCCGATGTGCCCAGGGCTTCTCTCTGCCTTGGAAGGATGTTCATTTGAGGCCGCAAATAAGAAGAAAATAAGGGATAAAAAATGGTTGAGTAAAGGGTTTGGTGGTAGATAGATAAACAGGCAACCAATCGGCCAACTAGCTAGGTGGAAGGTAGCGGGTTGTAATTTCCGTGCTCAGGTCGAAAACAGTGTGGACGAGTATGTGGCCGTCACGCCCCCGACGTGCCTAGGGATTGTCTCCAACCTGGATGGATGGTCATTTGAGGCACGCAAATAAGATGAAAATGAGCTACAACAATGGTTGAGTAAAGGGTTTGGTGGTAGATAGATAAACAGGCAACCAATCGGCTAGCTAGCTAGGTGGAAGGTAGCGGGTTGTAATTTCCGT
>NC_041381.1:710154547-710209785 GCF_002162155.2 Triticum dicoccoides
GTTGAGTAAAGGGTTTGGTGGTACATAGATAAACAGGCAACCAATCGGCCAGCTAGCTAGGTGGAAGGTAGCGGGTTGTAATTTCCGTGCTCAGGTCGAAAACAGTGTGGACGAGCATGTGGCCGTCACGCCCCCGATGTGCCTAGGGATTGTCTCCAACCTGGATGGATGGTCATTTGAGGCACGCAAATAAGATGAAAATGAGCTACAAAAATGGTTGAGTAAAGGGTTTGGTGGTAGATAGATAAACAGGCAACCAATCGGCCAACTAGCTAGGTGGAATGTAGCGGGTTGTAATTTGCGTGCTCAAGTCGAAAATAGTATGGACGATCACGTGGCCGTCTCGCCCCAGCGTGCCCGAGGCTTGTTTCCACCCTCTGGATGGATGGTCATTTGAGGCACGTAAATAAGATGAAAATGAACGGCAAAAAAGGATGAGTAAAGAGTTTGGCAGCGTATAAACAACCAACTAGTTAGGTGAAAGGCAGCGGGTTGTAATTTTGTTTAGACGTTGCTTATATGTAATATATATGGAAAATAAGAGAGAGGTGAAGGTAATTTACTCGACGATTAATGAAGGATGAAATAAGAGAGAGGTGGACCGAATAGATAAAAATCGTGGGTGTATGCTAGTATTGTGTTCTTTTATTTCCTTTTATTTGACCATAATGAAAATGTATGTCTAGTTGGCAAGAATGCACTCTAGCAGTGTGTCCAAAAACAACCGAGTGTTTCTTCTCCATCTAGTATCATGCTATAAGAGGGTTTATCAAGGGTGTGATCGTAATGGCGATGCGATATTGGTAGCTGCTGGCAGCAACAAAGAAGAGTGAGTTTTTATGTTTTGTTTTTGAGGCGACAAGAAGAGGGAGTGAATGAGAGGGAAATGTAGAACCGGACGGGCCCATATGGTTGCTTCCATCTTGCTTGTTGTTGACCAGCCCAGCCCAGCCCAGCCCACCACCAATATGGAGACACCAGCCTGGCTTTTCTTTCTTTTTTTGTCTCTTTCTTCCTCCTCCCCTCCCCCGCCGCTCTTTCTTCTTCCTCCTCCCCCCTTGCTTCTTCTCCTCGTATAAATCCTTCCTGCGGCGGCCTTTCCAATCTCTCCCAACCCATTCCTTCACCCGTTCGGAGATCCATCCATTCCTTCTTCCTCCTCCAACAACAAGTGAAGAAGCAGAACCCATAAGTCAACGTAGAAGAAGAAGAAGAAGATGTTGGCCGACGCGGGCTTCAGCTTCTCCGCCTACTCTTCTTCGCAGCCGGGGCCGGGGCCGGGCTACTCATACTCATACTCCCCCACAGTCTTCTCCCACCCACACCCAGACCACTCCTCCACCTCTGCCTCCGATGCTCCGGCGCAACCGCCGCCAGCACTGCCGCTCCTGCATCAACAACATCAAGCCGCCGCTGCTGTTGCTGTTGCTGCACCCGACGACACCACCGCCATCTACCACCTCCTCGTGAGTAGTACTTGTCGATTTCCCATTTCTTCTACTCCATTAGTTTGCATAGATGCACCAATTACCTCACCTAGTTCCTCTGCAAGCGATCTCCTCTCTTCTCCTGCGTCACATCACATCAACTGCCGCCGCCGCCAATTCTTCTCGTCTCCGTCCGTCGAGACAAATTATAATGTCGCTTTCAGCCTTCTTGTTTTTGCGCCCCACCTTGAATATCGACGGCCTCTGCTCTGCTCTCAGGGGCGAATAAAATGCAGACTATCAACTCTTCTGTATATACTTATGGACAAGTAAAGGGAGGAGGTGTCAACTAGTCTAGACTAGAAACAACCTCCCTTTAGTGGAGGAGTATTAAAAATGGGATATATATATATATATATTAAAAATGGGATATATATATAGAAATGAAGTGTTAGAGACAAAAATGACATCCCTAATACTTACTGCCCACCTTTAATCACTCACTGCTTCTTCCACCCTTTGCTTTACTTTTCTTGTTGCAAAAATAATATCTAGACAAGACAAAGCGTTAGAGATGTTGTCTTGTGATTTAACATAGTATGTAATCGACGGCAGATTATATGATCCTCACTACTTTTTACTAAAAGATCCCAGATAACAGTTGGCCTTGTTGCCTTTGAATCTTCTCGCACACGAGGCCAGCCAGGTCACACATATATTTTAATTTCCTTCTCTTTCTTTAGCTGCCAATTTGAAGTGAATTACGATGTGTTTTTGGCCAATTTGAGATGCCCCTGTCCCTGAGCGGTATCATGTGGTGTGGTGGTAGCAAAGCATGACATGTGCACCTACGCTGAAATACAATAACGATAAATAGTGCTCTACATGCAGCTACCTCTTTATTTACTACCACTTTGCTTTTTATTTTTACTGAGGTTCCTTTTTACTGAATGAGTGAATGAATTGCCCTACTCTGTTCATGTTGAGTTTACTTCATTATACTTGTAGAAATGAAGTACTAGCTTTGATTCTTTCTGGTACCAGAAATTAAGTGTTTCTCATTCTTTTAGGATTAAATATTTTGTCACCTCTAATATTTTGTTTCATGCATGTATGGAAAAAAAATAACAGGGAGACATGGGGCAGCCATCCCTGATATCAGAGTATGACCTGGGAGCAGAGGGTGACCTGTTCAAGGCTCCGGAGCCCATAATCGAGGAGCCGCTGCTCGCCCTCGACCCCGTCGCCGCCGCCATCTCCATGATGTCCGGCAGCAACAACGCCATGAACGACACCATCAAGGCCTCGGACATGAGCTTGAGTGAGGCACTGTACAAGTGCGAGAAGGAGCTCATGGAGGAGTCGGCCATCGAGGAGACGATATCCGAACTGCTGAACGTCAAGATCCCCATGCTGCAGGTCGAGGACGTGCCCGGGGAGGTCAGGGCCTCTGCCGACGAATGCTCGCTCCAGAAGAGCATCAGCCTTAACTCGGCCGACTGGATGAACGGGTCGGCGGTGACGCCCAACTTCTTCGACTTCCAAGGGCTTGACTTCGAAGCGGCATTCGGGCTCCGGCGAGTCTACAGCGAGGGTGACATTCACCTTTGTGACATGGTGATGACAATTTCCTTTCTCTCCCTGTTGCACTGCACAACACAACACTAGATGGAAATGGAATTATTGTGATGACCTTTCACCTTTGTGACTCCAAGTGAGCACAGCTGTCGAAAAAAGAGACGGCAAGTACACAAACCAAACCTAAAAGGCGTTGCTTTCTCATGGCATTGGACAAAAACCTCACTGATATAGTAGTGTAGTGCTTTGCTCAACATGAAAAGGCCGTTCCGTTCCGTTATATAAATAAAAGCTATAAATAACAGCTAGCTAGTGATGTGATCTCAGAGGTTGCTAATTCTGCTCAAAGCCACCTTTCCCTTAATGGCCTCCTCACTGCTTTAGCTGATACTATAGGGCACACTCACCACTAGTATATATAGCAACACTTGCTGTGTGGTATCTTTCAAGTTGCTTAGTTTTTTCTCATTCACACGCACACACGATGTATAGATAAATGCCATGTTATCCTAATATGTGTTTAGGTAGGATCAACTTTTTAATAGTGGGACTGCAAGCCTAAGATTACTTATTAGGATCTTTTTACCTCTTTTTTCGACAGAGGCTTGGTGCCAATACCCCTCGAGCTGGGATCGCGGCAAATGTGCAGGCATCTGGTGAGAGGCTTGTGACCATCAGTGACCTGAAAAGGGAGGAAAGGAAGCAAAAGCTCAACAGGTACAGGGAGAAGAAGATCCAGAGGAACTTTGGCAGAAAGATCAAGGTACACAAACTAATCTCTCTTCCTTTTCTTCCCGTACTAACACACAAGTAAAATAAACAAGAAGGGTGATAGATCAGAGTGTGTGTTGCAGTATGCTTGCAGGAAGGCTCTGGCAGACAGCCAGCCGAGGGTGCGAGGGAGGTTCGCCAAGATGGACGATGGCTACATGCTCAAGCCAAGGAAGTAGACAGCCATGGAAGGCCACCGAGGTTGCTGCGAAGCTGATGAGGAAGTTAGACAAGGTTGTTGCAGGAAGCTGATGAGCACGTTGAGGTGCAGGGCGCAGGCTTCAAGCATGTTATATTTGGTGTTCCTTCTCCCCCAACAGCGGCAGCGAACCATTCAGTTGCAAGGTCGCCTTCGCTCTTATACTCGAGAGCTCTGCAAGTACTAAGAGGCGTCTCTCTGATGGCCAAGATCTTGTCTTCAACATGAACAACTCTAGTACTTAGACTCTGAGAGTATAGAGTTTACTAGTGTTGAGGATAGGAGTGTCTCGTAAAAGAGTTTGCACTGAGAAAGGCGAGCCAAAGTACTTTACTTTTTCCGTATCCCGAAACTGTCGTTCTCTAGCCTCTTTGGAACAGAGCTTTACTTAATACATGACATTTATCCTCATCTCCGTTGCCATATATAGGAGTCTCCGTTGCCATCTTACTAAATATCTCTAGTAAACCTTCTTTCTTAGGGATCCATTGATCTCTTTGGATTTCGATCTTTTTTTTGTTACCAATTCTCCAATTGAGGCCTCTCTTTAAAAGTTGGAGCCCAAATTTGATACCTCTCCAAAGTAGGGAGGCGTCGGCTTGATGCCCTGCAAATGCATAGAGTTTAGTTGTAGCTTTTTCTAATTAAGAGTATCGATCCCATAGAGAGCACATGAATCAGTCTTTGTCTCTTAGAGGATTTAAATAGCAATACTTGCAAGTTAAAAGCAATCCAAAGTAAAGTGGAAACAGTCAAACAGATAGAAGTATTCGTTGATTGTAGTGAACATCAAAGTAAACTTGCAAAACTAAAGCGAAGTAACGCAGGACACGAGTGAAGGTTGTTGAAATCGATAGGACTAAAGCGTTCCTCGGGAGTCCCAATTCCTCACTAGTATGTGTCTACAAGACTGATTTTTTTCGAAAAGGGGGTTTGCCCCGTCCTCTGCATCAGAACGATGCATATGGCCATATTATTAATAATCAAAAGGTCTAACATAAGTCTTGAGGTCTCAAACAAAAGGAAAAAATACTCACAAAGAGCATGAATGCAAAAACAGGATAGCCACAACCGGCAGGCAAAACATAAGATAGAAAACTAAACACCTATCCTATTACATGACCGCCATCCAAACCAGTTGAAGATAGCCCATGCTACCGTCTCCCATCGGATAGATCCAGTAACCAAATGCTCCCTAGCCTCCGTCGGAGTGAGTAGCGACCACATACGGATGAATGTAGTGGCCCAGAAAATAACCTGCAAGAAATGAATATTTGTTGTTCTGTTAAAAACCAAGTGGTTTATGCAGTTCCAAACTACCCATAATAAAGCACATACTCCTACACGGATATGTCTCGCTATTTCTGCATCAATCCCATCTAGCCACGTCCCAAATAACGTGTTGTTAGAATTCAGAGGAGTAATATTAAAAGCTATATGGACCGACCTCCACAAATATTTTGCCAATGGGCAGTCAAGAAAGAGGTGTTTGATTGATTCATCACTATCACAAAAACTACATCTTTTAGATCCAGTCCAGTTGCGTTTCGCCAAATTGTCCTTAGTTAGAATGACTTGTTTGTGGACAAACCACATAAACACTTTGATTTTTAAAGGCACTTTGACTTTCCAAACATGTTTCGAATGAGGAATAGCGTTAGTGTTGATAATATTCAAATACATGGATTTAACCGAAAACTCACCATTCTTAGCTAGTTTCCAGCGCAACTGATCGGGGTATTGAGAAAGGTAGACATCCATCAATCTTCTCACAAGATGGAGCCATGCTTTCCAACGTTTTCCCGCTAGCGTCCTCCTGAATTGAATATTAAGATAATTGAACTGTAATACTATTGCAACGTAAGCGTCTCTTCGCTGAACAATATTATAAAGAGAAGGATATTGGAGCGCAAGGAGTGGCTCAAACCAAGCTCCTCGCACGGAGCGGAGTTTAGAGACCGGAGAGGTTCCGAACAGGCACTTAGTAATGGCATCCACTGTTGGAAATATGCCCTAGAGGCAATAATAAAAGCATTATTATTATATTTCCTTGTTCATGATAATCGTCTTTATTCATGCTATAATTGTGTTATCCGGAAATCGTAATACATGTGTGAATAACAGACATCAACATGTCCCTAGTGAGCCTCTAGTTGACTAGCTCGTTGATCAACAGATAGTCATGGTTTCCTGACTATGGACACTGGATGTCATTGATAACGAGATCACATCATTAGGAGAATGATGTGATGGACAAGACCCAATCCTAAACATAGCACAAGATCGTATAAGTTCGTTTGCTAGAGTTTTCCAATGTCAAGTATCTTTTCCTTAGACCATGAGATCGTGTAACTCCCGGATACCGTAGGAGTGCTTTGGGTATGCCAAACGTCACAACGTAACTGGGTGACTATAAAGGTAGACTACGGGTATCTCCGAAAGTGTCTGTTGGGTGACATGGATCAAGACTGGGATTTGTCACTCCGTATGACGGAGAGGTATCACTGGGCCCACTCGGTAATGCATCATCATAATGAGCTCAGAGTGACCAAGTGTTTGGTCACGGGATCATGCATTACGGTACGAGTAAAGTGACTTGCCGGTAACGAGATTGAACGAGGTATTGGGATACCGACGATCGAATCTCGGGCAAGTAACATATCGATAGACAAAGGGAATAGCGTACGGGGTTGATAGAATCCTCGACATCGTGGTTCATCCGATGAGATCATCGAGGAGCATGTGGGAGACAACATGGGTATCCAGATCCCGCTGTTGGTTATTGACCGGAGAGTCGTCTCGGTCATGTCTGCTTGTCTCCCGAACCCGTAGGGTCTACACACTTAAGGTTCAGTTACGCTAGGGTTGTAGGGATATGTATATGCAGTAACCCGAATGTTGTTCGGAGTCCCGGATGAGATCTCGGACGTCACGAGGAGTTCCGGAATGGTCCGGAGGTAAAGATTTATATATGGGAAGTCCTGTTTCGGGCATCGGGACAAGTTTCGGGGTTATCGGTATTGTACCGGGACCACCGGAAGGGTCCCGGGGGTCCACCGGGTGGGTCCACCTGTCCCGGGGGGCCACATGGGCTGTAGGGGGTGCGCCTTGGCCTAATGGGCCAAGGGCACCAGCCCCACATAGGCCCATGCGCCTAGGGTTTGAAGGGGGAAGAGTCCTAGGAGGGGAAGGCACCTCCTAGGTGCCTTGGGGGGGGAGGGAAACCCCCCTTGGCCGCCGCACCTCCTAGGAGATTGGATCTCCTAGGGCCGGCCACCCCCCCTTGGCCCTCCTATATATAGTGGGGGAGAGGAGGGACTTCATACCGGAACGCCTTGGCCTTTGGTTGCCTCCTTCTCCCTCTCCAACACCTCCTCCACCTCCATAGTGCTTAGCGAAGCTCTGCCGGAGTACTGCAGCTCCATCAACACCACGCCGTCGTGCTGCTGCTGGTGCCATCTCCCTCAACCTCTCCTCCCTCCCTTGCTGGATCAAGAAGGAGGAGACGTGGATGTTCCGTACGTGTGTTGAACGCGGAGGTGCCGTCCGTTCGGCGCTGGTCATCGGTGATTTGGATCACGTCGAGTACGACTACATCATCACCGTTCTTTTGAACGCTTCCGTGCGCGATCTACAAAGGTATGTAGATGCATCTAATCACTCATTGCTAGATGAACTCCTAGATGATCTTGGTGAAACGAGTAGGAAATTTTTTGTTTTCTGCAACGTTCCCTAACAGTGGCATCATGAGCTAGGTCTATGCGTAGTTCTTCTTGCGCGAGTAGAACACAATTTGTTGTGGGCGTAGATTTGTCAACTTTCTTGCCGTTACTAGTCCTTTCTTGCTTCAGCGGTATTGTGGGATGAAGCGGCCCGGACCAACCTTACACGTACGCTTACGTGAGACCGGTTCCACCGACTAACATGCACTAGTTGCATAAGGTGGCTGGCGGGTGTCTATCTCTCCTACTTTAGTTGGAGCGGAATCGATGAACAGGGTCCTTATGAAGGGTAAATAGAAGTTGACAAATCACGTTGTGGCTTTAACGTAGGTAAGAAAACGTTCTTGCTAGAACCCTAATTCAGCCACGTAAAACTTGCAACAACAATTAGAGGACGTCTAACTTGTTTTTGCAGCAAGTGGTTTGTGATATGATATGGACAAAGTTGTGATGAATGATGAATGATCTATATGTGATGTATGAGATGTTCATGCTATTGTAATAGGATTCACGACTTGCATGTCGATGAGTATGACAACCGGCAGGAGCCATAGGAGTTGTCTTTATTCTTTTATATGACCTGCGTGTCATCAAGAAACGCCATGTAAATTACTTTACTTTATTGCTAAACGCGTTAGCCATAGTAGTAGAAGTAATAGTTGGCGAGCAACTTCATGGAGACACGATGATGGAGATCATGATGATGGAGATCATGGTGTCAAGCCGGTGACAAGATGATCATGGAGCCCCAAGATGGAGATCAAAGGAGCTATGTGATATTGGCCATATCATGTCACGTTTATTATTTGATTGCATGTGATGTTTATCATGTTTTGCATCTTGTTTACTTAGAACGACGGTAGTAAATAAGATGATCCCTCACAATAAATTCAAGAAGTGTTTCCCCTAACTGTGCACCGTTGCGACAGTTCGCTGTTTCAAAACACCACGTGATGATCGGGTGTTTTATTCAGACGTTCACATACAACGGGTGTAAGACAGATTTACACATGCAAACACTTAGGTTGACTTGACGAGCCTAGCATGTACAGACATGGCCTCGGAACACAGAAGACCGAAAGGTCGAGCATGAGTCGTATAGAAGATACGATCAACATGAAGATGTTCACCGATGTTGACTAGTCCGTCTCACGTGATGATCGGACACGGTCTAGTTTAACTCGGATCATGTAATACTTAGATGACTAGAGGGATGTCTAATCTAAGTGGGAGTTCACTAATAATTTGATTAGGTGAACTTAATTATCATGAACTTAGTCTAAAATCTTTGCAATATGTCTTGTAGATCAAATGGCCAACGTAGTCCTCAACTTCAACGTGTTCCTAGAGAAAACTAAGCTGAAAGACGATGGCAGCAACTATACGGACTGGGTCCGGAACCTGAGGATCATCCTCATAGCTGCCAAGAAAGATTATGTCCTACAAGCACCGCTTGGTGACGCACCCGTTCTCCCTGCAGAACAAGATGTTATGAACGCTTGGCAGGCACGTTTCGATGACTACTCCCTCGTTCAGTGTGGCATGCTTTACAGCCTAGAGCCGGGGCTCCAAAAACGTTTTGAGAGACATGGAGCATATGAGGTGTTCGAAGAGCTGAAAATGGTTTTCCAAGCTCATGCCCGGGTCGAGAGATATGAAGTCTCCGACAAATTCTTCAGCTGTAAGATGGAGGAAAACAGTTCTGTCAGTGAGCACATACTCACTATGTCTGGGTTGCATAACCGCTTGACTCAGCTGGGAGTTAATCTCCCGGATGATGCGGTCATTGACAGAATCCTCCAGTCGCTTCCACCAAGCTACAAGAGCTTTGTGATGAACTTCAATATGCAGGGGATGGAAAAGACCATTCCTGAATTATTTGCTATGCTGAAATCAGCAGAGGTAGAAGTCAGGAAGGAACATCAAGTGTTGATGGTCAATAAAACCACTAAGTTCAAGAAAGGCAAGGGTAAAAAGAACTTCAAGAAGGACGGCAAGGAGGTTGCCGCGCCCGGCAAGCAAGCTGCCGAGAAGAAGCCAAAGAATGGACCCAAACCCGAGACTGAGTGCTTTTATTGCAAGGGAAGCGGTCACTGGAAGCGGAATTGCCCTAAGTACTTAGCGGATAAGAAGGCCGGCAAAACAAAAGGTATATGTGATATACATGTAAGTGATGTGTACCTTACTAGTGCCCGTAGTGGCTCCTGGGTATTTGATACCGGTGCAGTTGCTCACATTTGTAACTCAAAGCAGGGGCTGCGGAATAAGCGGAAACTGGCAAAGGACGAGGTGACGATGCGCGTCGGGAATGGTTCCAAGGTCAATGTGATCGCCGTCGGCACGCTGCCTCTGCATCTCCCTTCGGGATTAGTTTTAAACCTTAATAATTGTTATTTAGTGCCAGCTTTGAGCATGAACATTGTATCGGGATCTCGTTTAATTCGAGATGGCTACTCTTTTAAATCTGAGAATAATGGTTGTTCCATTTTTATGAGAGATATGTTTTATGGTCATGCTCCTATGGTGAATGGTTTATTCTTTATGAATCTCAAACATGATGCTACACATGTTCATAATGTGAGTACCAAAAGAAGTAAGGTTGATAATGATAGTCCCACATACCTGTGGCACTGCCGCCTTGGTCACATAGGTGTCAAACGCATGAAGAAGCTCCATGCTGATGGACTTTTAGAGTCTCTTGATTATGAATCATTTGACACATGCGAACCATGCCTTATGGGTAAAATGACCAAGACTCCGTTCTCGGGAACAATGGAGCGAGCAACTGACTTATTGGAAATCATACATACTGATGTGTGCGGTCCGATGAGTGTTGAGGCTCGCGGTGGCTATCGTTATGTTCTCACCCTCACTGATGATTTAAGTAGGTATGGGTATATCTACTTAATGAAACACAAGTTTGAAACCTTTGAAAAGTTCAAGGAATTTCAGAGGGAGGTTGAAAATCAACGTGACAGGAAAATCAAGTTTCTGCGATCAGATCGTGGAGGAGAATACTTGAGTCACGAGTTTGGCGCACACTTAAGAAAATGTGGAATAGTTTCACAACTCACGCCGCCTGGAACACCTCAGCGTAATGGTGTGTCCGAACGTCGTAATCGCACTCTGTTAGATATGGTGCGATCTATGATGTCTCTTACCGATTTACCGCTTTCTTTTTGGGGCTATGCTTTAGAGACTGCCGCATTCACTTTAAATAGGGCTCCGTCGAAATCCGTTGAGACGACACCGTATGAATTATGGTTTGGAAAGAAACCTAAGCTGTCGTTTCTAAAAGTTTGGGGATGCGATGCTTATGTCAAGAAACTTCAACCTGAAAAGCTCAAACCCAAGTCGGAAAAATGCGTCTTCATAGGATACCCAAAAGAAACTATTGGCTACACCTTCTACCTCAGATCCGAAGGCAAGATCTTTGTTTCCAAGAATGGGTCCTTTCTGGAGAAAGAGTTTCTCTCGAAAGAAGTAAGTGGGAGGAAAGTAGAGCTTGATGAAGTATTACCTCTTGAACCGGAAAATGGCGCAACTCAAGAAAATGTTCCTGAGGTGCCTGCACCGACTAGAGAGGAAGTTAATGAAAATGATCAAGATACTTCTGATCAAGCCCCCACTGAAATTCGAAGGTCCACAAGGACACGTTCCGCACCAGAGTGGTACGGCAACCCTGTCTTGGAAATCATGCTGTTAGACAACGGTGAACCTTCGAACTATGAAGAAGCGATGGCGGGCCCGGATTCCGACAAATGGCTGGAAGCCATGAAATCCGAGATAGGATCCATGTATGAAAACAAAGTATGGACTTTGACTGACTTGCCCGTTGAGCGGCGAGCCATAGAAAATAAATGGATCTTTAAGAGGAAGACAGACGCGGATGGTAATGTGACCATCTATAAAGCTCGGCTTGTCGCTAAGGGTTATCGACAAGTTCAAGGGGTTGACTACGATGAGACTTTCTCACCGGTAGCGAAGCTGAAGTCCGTCCGAATCATGTTAGCAATTGCCGCATTCTATGATTACGAGATATGGCAAATGGACGTCAAAATGGCATTCCTTAATGGTTTCCTTAAGGAAGAATTGTATATGATGCAGCCGGAAGGCTTTGTCGATCCTAAGAATGCTGACAAAGTGTGCAAGCTCCAACGCTCGATTTATGGGCTGGTGCAAGCATCTCGGAGTTGGAACATTCGCTTTGATGAGATGATCAAAGCGTTTGGGTTTACATAGACTTATGGAGAAGCCTGCGTTTACAAGAAAGTGAGTGGGAGCTCTGTAGCATTTCTCATATTATATGTAGATGACATACTTTTGATGGGAAATGATATAGAACTCTTGGACAGCATCAAGGCCTACTTGAATAAAAGTTTTTCAATGAAGGACCTTGGAGAAGCTGCTTATATATTAGGCATCAAAATCTATAGAGATAGATCGAGACGCCTCATAGGTCTTTCACAAAGCACATATAGGATATTGAAGAAGTTCAATATGGATCAATCCAAGAAGGGGTTCTTGCCTGTGTTACAAGGTATGAAATTGAGCTCAGCTCAATGTCCGACCACGGCAGAAGATATAGAAGAGATGAGCGTCATCCCCTATGCCTCAGCCATAGGTTCTATTATGTATGCCATGCTGTGTACCAGACCTGATGTTAACCTTGCCGTCAGTTTGGTAGGAAGGTACCAAAGTAATCCCGGCAAGGAACACTGGACAGCGGTCAAGAATATCCTGAAGTACCTGAAAAGGACTAAGGAAATGTTTCTCGTTTATGGAGGTGACGAAGAGCTTGTCGTAAAGGGTTACGTCGATGCTAGCTTCGACACAGATCTGGATGACTCTAAGTCACAAACCGGATACGTGTATATTTTGAATGGTGGGGCAGTAAGCTGGTGCAGTTGCAAGCAAAGCGTCGTGGCGGGATCTACATGTGAAGCGGAGTACATGGCAGCCTCGGAGGCAGCACATGAAGCAATGTGGGTGAAGGAGTTCATCACCGACCTAGGAGTCATACCCAATGCGTCGGGGCCGATCAAGCTCTTCTGTGACAACACTGGAGCTATTGCACTTGCCAAGGAGCCCAGGTTTCACAAGAAGACAAGGCACATCAAGCGTCGCTTCAACTTCATTCGTGAAAATGTTCAAGATGGAGACATAGAGATTTGTAAAGTACATACGAACCTGAATGTAGCAGATCCGTTGACTAAACCTCTCCCTAGAGCAAAACATGATCAACACCAGAATTCCATGGGTGTTCGATTCATCACAATGTAACTAGATTATTGACTCTAGTGCAAGTGGGAGACTGTTGGAAATATGCCCTAGAGGCAATAATAAAAGCATTATTATTATATTTCCTTGTTCATGATAATTGTCTTTATTCATGCTATAATTGTGTTATCCGGAAATCGTAATACATGTGTGAATAACAGACATCAACATGTCCCTAGTGAGCCTCTAGTTGACTAGCTCGTTGATCAACAGATAGTCATGGTTTCCTTACTATGGACACTGGATGTCATTGATAACGAGATCACATCATTAGGAGAATGATGTGATGGACAAGACCCAATCCTAAACATAGCACAAGATCGTATAAGTTCGTTTTCTAGAGTTTTCCAATGTCAAGTATCTTTTCCTTAGACCATGAGATCGTGTAACTCCCGGATACCGTAGGAGTGCTTTGGGTATGCCAAACGTCACAACGTAACTGGGTGACTATAAAGGTAGACTACGGGTATCTCCGAAAGTGTTTGTTGGGTGACATGGATCAAGACTGGGATTTGTCACTCCGTATGACGGAGAGGTATCACTGGGCCCACTCGGTAATGCATCATCATAATGAGCTCAGAGTGACCAAGTGTCTGGTCACGGGATCATGCATTACGGTACGAGTAAAGTGACTTGCCGGTAACGAGATTGAACGAGGTATTGGGATACCGACGATCGAATCTCGGGCAAGTAACATATCGATAGACAAAGGGAATAGCGTATGGGGTTGATAGAATCCTCGACATCGTGGTTCATCCGATGAGATCATCGAGGAGCATGTGGGAGCCAACATGGGTATCCAGATCCCGCTGTTGGTTATTGACCGGAGAGTCGTCTCGGTCATGTCTGCTTGTCTCCCGAACCCGTAGGGTCTACACACTTAAGGTTCAGTTACGCTAGGGTTGTAGGGATATGTATATGCAGTAACCCGAATGTTGTTCGGAGTCCCGGATGAGATCCCGGACGTCACGAGGAGTTCCGGAATGGTCCGGAGGTAAAGATTTATATATGCGAAGTCCTGTTTCGGGCATCGGGACAAGTTTCGGGGTTATCGGTATTGTACCGGGACCACCGGAAGGGTCCCGGGGGTCCACCGGGTGGGTCCACCTGTCCCGGGGGGCCACATGGGCTGTAGGGGGTGCGCCTTGGCCTAATGGGCCAAGGGCACCAGCCCCACATAGGCCCATGCACCTAGGGTTTGAAGGGGGAAGAGTCCTAGGAGGGGAAGGCACCTCCTAGGTGCCTTGGGGGGGAGGGAAACCCCCCTTGGCCGCCGCACCCCCTAGGAGATTGGATCTCCTAGGGCCGGCCACCCCCCCTTGGCCCTCCTATATATAGTGGGGGAGAGGAGGGACTTCATACCGGAACGCCTTGGCCTTTGGTTGCCTCCTTCTCCCTCTCCAACACCTCCTCCACCTCCATAGTGCTTAGCGAAGCTCTGCCGGAGTACTGCAGCTCCATCAACACCACGCCGTCGTGCTGCTGCTGGTGCCATCTCCCTCAACCTCTCCTCCCTCCCTTGCTGGATCAAGAAGGAGGAGACGTGGCTGTTCCGTACGTGTGTTGAACGCGGAGGTGCCGTCCGTTCGGCGCTGGTCATCGGTGATTTGGATCACGTCGAGTACGACTACATCATCACCGTTCTTTTGAACGCTTCCGTGCGCGATCTACAAAGGTATGTAGATGCATCTAATCACTCGTTGCTAGATGAACTCCTAGATGATCTTGGTGAAACGAGTAGGAATTTTTTTGTTTTCTGCAACGTTCCCCAACATCCACCCATGCAAATGTTTATTTATTTCTTAAATCATTGCCGACTAATTCTATATTGGCGCTCTTTTCTTTCATTGGTGGTGTTAATGATAGCTGAATTAATTAGCACTATTGGGAACTTCTTGCTATCTCCCTTTGCTATTCATGAGAACGTATGCAGTGCAACTGAAGGAAATATGCCCTAGAGGCAATAATAAAGTTATTATTTATTTTCTTATATCATGATAAATGTTTATTATTCATGCTAGAATTGTATTAACCGGAAACATAATACATGTGTGAATACATAGACAAACATATAGTCACTAGTATGCCTCTACTTGACTAGCTCATTAATCAAAGATGGTTATGTTTCCTAACCATAGACATGTGTTGTCATTTGATTAATGGGATCACATCATTAGGAGAATAATGTGATTGACATGACCCATTCCGTTAGCTTAACACTTGATCGTTTAGTATGTTGCTATTGCTTTCTTCATGACTTATACATGTTCCTGTAACTATGAGATTATGCAACTCCCGTTTACCGGAGGAACACTTTGGGTACTACCAAACGTCACAACGTAACTGGGTGATTATAAAGGAGTACTACAGGTGTCTCCAAAGGTACATGTTGAGTTGGCGTATTTCGAGATTAGGTTTTGTCACTCCGATTGTCGGAGAGGTATCTCTGGGCCCTCTCGGTAATGCACATCACTATAAGCCTTGCAAGCAATGTGACTAATGAGTTAGTTGCGAGATGATGTATTACGTAACGAGTAAAGAGACTTGCCGGTAACGAGATTGAACTAGGTATTGGATACTGACGATCGAATCTCGGGCAAGTAACATGCCGATGACAAAGGGAACAAACGTATGTTGTTATGCGGTTTGACCGATAAAGATCTGCGTAGAATATGTAGGAGCCAATATGAGCATCCAGGTTCCGCTATTGGTTATTGACCGAGAATAGTTCTAGGTCATGTCTACATAGTTCTCGAACCCGTAGGGTCCGCACGCTTAAGGTTTCGATGACAGTTATATTATGAGTTTATGAGTTTTGATGTACCGAAGGAGTTCGGAGTCCCGGATGAGATCGGGGACATGACGAGGAGTCTCGAAATGGTCGAGACGTAAAGATTGATATATTGGACGACTATATTCGGAGTTCGGAAAGGTTCCGAGTGATTCGGGTATTTTTTGGAGTACCGGAGAGTTACAGGAATTCGCCGGGGAGTATATGGGCCTTATTGGGCCATACGGGAATAGAGGAGAGAGGCTGAAAGGAAGGAGGTGCGCAGCCCCCTTCTGGTCTGAATTGGACAAGGGGTGCAGCCCCCTTTTCCTTCCTCCTCTCCCCCTCTTTCCTTCTCTCCTACTCCAATAAAGAAGGGGGGGAGTCCTACTGGCGCGCCCCTCCTGGCCGGCCGCACCTCCCCCCCTCCTTTATATACGGGGGCAGGGGGCACCTCTAGGCACAACAACACAAGTTGATCTACGGATCGTTCCTTAGCCGTGTGCGGTGCCCCGTCCACCATATTCCACCTCGGTCATATCATCGCGGAGTTTAGGCGAAGCCCTGCGCTGGTAGAGCATCATCATCGTCACCACGCCGTCGAGCTGACGGAACTCATCCCCGAAGCTTTGCTAGATCGGAGCCCGGGGATCGTCATCGAGCTGAACGTGTGCTGAACTCGGAGGTGCCGTACGTTCGGTACTTGGATCGGTCGGATCGTGAAGACGTACGACTACATCAACCGCGTTGTCATAACGCTTCCGCTTACGGTCTACGAGGGTACGTGGACAATACTCTCCCTGTCTCGTTGCTATGCCATCACCATGATCTTGCGTGTGCGTAGGAATTTTTTTGAAATTACTACGTTCCCCAACAGTGGCATCCGAGCCAGGTTTTATGCGTAAATGTCATATGCAGGAGTAGAACACAAGTGAGTTGTGGGCAATACAAGTCATACTGCTTACCAGCAAGTCATACTTTGGTTCGGCGGTATTGTGAGATGAAGCGGCCCGGACCGACATTACGCGTACGCTTACGCGAGACTGGTTTCACCGTTACGAGCACTCGTGCTTAAAGGTGGCTGGCGGGTGTCTGTCTCTCTCACTTTAGCTGAATCGAGTGTGGCTACGCCCGGTCCTTGTGAAGGTTAAAACAGCACTAACTTGATGAACTATCGTTGTGGTTTTGATGCGTAGGTAAGAACGGTTCTTGCTAAGCCCGTAGCAGCCATGTAAAATTTGCAACAACAAAGTAGGGGACGTCTAACTTGTTTTTGCAGGGCATGTTGTGATGTGATATGGTCAAGACGTGATGCTATATTTTATTGTATGAGATGATCATGTTTTGTAACCAAAGTTATCGGCAACTGGCAGGAGCCATATGGTTGTCGCTTTATTGTATGAAATGCAAACGCCCTGTAATTGCTTTACTTTATCACTAAGCGGTAGCGATAGTCGTAGAAGCAATAGATGGCGTAACGACAACGATGCTACGATGGAGATCAAGGTGTCGCGCCGGTGACGATGGTCATCACGACGGTGCTTCGAAGATGGAGATCACAAGCACAAGATGATGATGGCCATATCATATCAGTTATATTGATTGCATGTGATGTTTATCCTTTATGCATCTTATGTTGCTTTGATTGACGGTAGCATTTTAAGATGATCTCTCACTAATTATCAAGAAGTGTTCTCCCTGAGTATGCACCGTTGCGAAAGTTCTTCGTGCTGAGACACCACGTGATGATCGGGTGTGATAGGCTCTACGTTCAAATACAACGGGTGCAAAACAGTTGCACACGCGGAATACTCGGGTTAAACTTGACGAGCCTAGCATATACAGATATGGCCTCGGAACACGGAGACCGAAAGGTCAAGCGTGAATCATATAGTAGATATGATCAACATATTGATGTTCACCGTTGAAACTACTCCATCTCACGTGACGATCGGACATGGTGTAGTTGATATGGATCACGTAATCACTTAGAGGATTAGAGGGATGTCTATCTAAGTGGGAGTTCTTAAGTAATATGATTAATTGAACTTAAATTTATCATGAACTTAGTCCTGGTAGTATTTTGCAAATTATGTTGTAGATCAATAGCTTGCGTTGTTGCTTTCATATGTTTATTTTGATATGTTCCTAGAGAAAATTGTGTTGAAAGATGTTAGTAGCAATGATGCAGATTGGATCCGTTATCTGAGGTTTATCCTCATTGCTGCACAGAAGAATTATGTCCTTAATGCACGCTAGGTGACAGACCTATTGCAGGAGCAGATGCAGACGTTATGAACGTTTGGCTAGCTCAATATGATGACTACTTGATAGTTTTGTGCACCATGCTTTATGGCTTAGAATCGAGACTTCAAAGACGTTTTGAACGTCATGGACCATATGAGATGTTCCAGGAGTTGAAGTTAATATTTCAAGCAAATACCCGAGTTGAGAGATATGAAGTCTCCAACAAGTTCTATAGCTAAAAGATGGAGGAGAATCGCTCAACTAGTGAGCACGTGCTCAGATTGTCTGGGTACTACAATCGCTTGAATCAAGTGGAAGTTAATCTTCCAGATAAGATAGTGATTGACAGAATTCTCTAGTCACCATCACCAAGTTAGTAGAACTTTGTGATGAACTATAGTATGCAAGGGATGACGAAAACGATTCCCGAGCTCTTCGTGATGCTGAAATCGACGAAGGTAGAAATCAAGAAAAACATCAAAGTGTTGATGGTGGACAAGATCACTAGTTTCAAGAAAAAGGGCAAAGGGAAGAAGGGGAACTTCAAGAAGAACAGCAAGCAAGTTGCTGCTCAAGTGAAGAAGCCCAAGTCTGGACCTAAGCCTAAGACTAAGTGATTCTACTGCAAAGGGACTGGTCACTGGAAGTGGAACTACCCCAAGTATTTGGCGGATAAGAAGGATGGCAAAGTGAACATAGGTATATTTGATATACATGCTATTGATGTATACTTTACTAGTGTTTATAGCAACCCCTTGGTATTTGATACTAGTTCAGTTGCTAAGAGTAGTAACTCGAAACGGGAGTTGCAGAATAAACAGAAACTAGTTGAGGGTGAGGTGACGATGAATGTTGGAAGTAGTTCCAAGATTGATATGATCATCATCACACACTCCCTATACTTTTGGGATTAGTGTTGAACCTAAATAAATGTTATTTGGCGTTTGCGTTGAGCATGAATATGATTTGATCATGTTTATTGCAATACGGTTATTCATGTAAGTTAGAGAATAATTATTGTTCTGTTTACATGAATAAAACCTTCTATGGTCATACACCCAATGAAAATGGTTTGTTGGATCTCAATCGTGTGATACACATATTCATAATATTGAAACCAAAAGATGTAAAGTTAATAATGATATTGCAACTTATTTATGGCACTGCCGTTTGGGTCATATCGGTGTAAAGCGCATGAAGAAACTCCATAAAGATGGATTTTCGGAATCACTTGGTTATGAATCATTTGATGCCTGCGAACCGTGCCTTTTGGGCAAGATGACTAAAACTCCGTTCTCCGGAACAATGGAACAAGCTACTGACTTATTGGAAATAATAAATACCGATGTATGCGATCCAATGAGTGTTGATGCTCGTGGCAAGTATCGTTATTTTCTGACTTTCACAAGATGATTTGAGCAGATATGGGTATATCTACTTGATGAAACATAAGTCTGAAATAGTTGAAAGGTTCAAAGAATTTCAGAGTGAAGTGGAAAAATCATCATAACAAGAAAATAAAGTTTCTGCGATCTGATCGCGGAGACGAATATTTGAGTTACGAGTTTGGTCTTCAATTAAAACAATGTGGAATAGTTTCACAGCTCACGCCACCTGGAACACCACAACGTTATGGTGTGTCCGAACGTCGTAACCGCACTTTATTGGATATGGTGTGATCTATGATGTCTCTTACTGATTTACCATTATCGTTTTGGGTTATGCATTAGAGACAGCTGCATTCACGTTAAAAGGGCACCATCTAAATCCGTTGAGACGACATTGTATGAACTATGGTTTAGAAGTAAACCTAAGCTGTCGTTTCTTAAAGTTTGGAGTTGCGATACTTATATGAAAAAGGTTTTCAACCTGATAAGCTCGAACCCAAATCGGAGAAGTGCGTCTTCATAGAATACCCAAAGAAAACTGTTGGGTACTCCTTCTATCACAAATCCAAAGGCAAAAACATTCGTTGCTAAGAATGGATCCTTTCTAGAGAAGGAGTTTCTCTCGAAAGAAGTGAGTGGGAGGAAAGTAGAACTTGATGAGGTAACTGTACCTGCTCCCTCATTTGAAAGTAGTTCATCACAGAAATCTGTTCCTGTGACTACTACACCAATTAGTGAGGAAGTTAATGATGATGATCATGAAACTTCAGATCAAGTTACTACCAAACCTCGTAGGTCTTCCAGAGTAAGATCCGCACCAGAGTGGTACGGTAATCATGTTCTGGAAGTCATGTTACTAGACCATGATGAACTTACAAACTATGAGGAAGCGATGATGAGCCCAGATTCCGCGAAATGGTTTGAGGCCATGAAATCTGAGATAAGATCCATGTATGAAAACAAAGTATGGACTTTGATTGACTTGCCCAATAATCGGCGAGACATTGAGATTAAATGGATCTTCAAGAGGAAGACGGACGCTGATAGTGTTACTATCTACAAAGCTAGAATTGTCGCAAAAGGTTTTCGACAAGTTCAAGGTGTTGACTACGATGAGAGTTTTTCACTCGTATCTATGCTTAAGTCTGTCTGAATCATGTTAGCAATTGCCACATTTTATGAAATCTGGCAAATGGATGTAAAAACTGCATTCCTTAATGGATTTTTTAAAGAAGAGTTGTATATGATGCAACCAGAAGGTTTTGTCGATCCGAAAGGTGCTAACAAAATGTGCAAGCTCTAGCAATTCATCAATGGACTGGTGCAAGCATCTCGAAGTTGGAATATACGCTTTGATAAGTTGATCAAAGCATATAGTTTTAATACAGACTTGCGGTGAAGCCTGTATTTACAAGAAAGTGAGTGGGAGCACTACAACATTTCTGATAAGTATATGTGAATGACATATTGTTGATCGGAAATAATGTAGAATTTTTCTGGAAAGCATAAAGGAGTGTTTGAAAGGAGTTTTTCAAAGAAAGACCTTGGTGAAGCTGCTTACACATTGAGCATCAAGATCTATAGAGATAGATCAAGATGCTTGATAAGATTTTTCAATGAGTACATACCTTGACAAGATTTTGAAGTAGTTCAAAATGGAACAGTCAAAGAAAGAGTTCTTGCCTGTGTTGCAAGGTGTGAAGTTGAGTAAGACTCAAAACCCGACCTTGGCAGAAATAGAAAAGAATGAACAGTCATTCCCTATGCCTCAGTCATAGGTTCTATAAAGTATGCTATGCTGTATACGAGACCTATTATATACCTTGCTCTGAGTTTGGCAAGGGAATACAATTTTGATCTAAAAGTAGATCACTAGAACAGCGGTCAAGAATATCCTTAGTGAGGACTAAGGAGATGTTTCTCGATTATGGAGGTGATAAAAGAGCCAGTCGTAAAAAGTTACAACGATGCAAGCTTTTACACCAATCCATATGACACTAAGTCGCAATCTGGATACATATTGAAAGTGGGAGCAATTAGCTAGAGTAGCTCCATGCAGAGCATTGTGGACATAGAATATTTGCAAAATACATACGGCTCTAAATGTGACAGACCCGTTGACTAAACTCCTCTCACGAGCAAAACATGATCATACCTTAGTACTCTTTTGGGTGTTAATCACATAGCGATGTGAACTAGATTATTGACTCTAGTAAACCCTTTGGGTATTGATCACATGACGATGTGAACTATGAGTGTTAATCACATACAGATGTGAATATTGGTGTTGAATCACATGATGATGCGAACTAGATTATTGACTCTAGTGCAAGTGGGAGACTGAAGGAAATATGCCCTAGAGGCAATAATAAAGTTACTATTTATTTCCTTATATCATGATAAATGTTTATTATTCATGCTAGAATTGTATTAACCGGAAACATAATACATGTGTGAATACATAGACAAACATATAGTCACTAGTATGCCTCTACTTGACTAGCTCAGTAATCAAAGATGGTTATGTTTCCTAACCATAGACATGCGTTGTCATTTGATTAATGGGATCACATCATTAGGAGAATAATGTGATTGACATGACCCATTCCGTTAGCCTAACACTTGATCGTTTAGTATGTTGCTATTGCTTTCTTCATGACTTATACATGTTCCTGTAACTATGAGATTATGCAACTCCCGTTTACCAGAGGAACACTTTGGGTACTACCAAACGTCACAACGTACCTGGGTGATTATAAAGGAGTACTACAGGTGTCTCCAAAGGTACATGTTGAGTTGGCGTATTTCGAGATTAGGTTTTGTCACTCCGATTGTTGGAGAGGTATCTCTGGGCCCTCTCGGTAATGCACATCACTATAAGCCTTGCAAGCAATGTGACTAATGAGTTAGTTGCGAGATGATGTATTACGTAACGAGTAAAGAGACTTGCCGGTAACGAGATTTAAGTAGGTATTGGATACCGACGATCGAATCTCGGGCAAGTAACATGCCGATGACAAAGGGAACAAACGTATGTTGTTATGCGGTTTGACCGATAAAGATCTTCGTAGAATATGTAGGAGTCAATATGAGCATCCAGGTTCCGCTATTGGTTATTGACCGAGAATAGTTCTAGGTCATGTCTACATAGTTCTCGAACCCGCAGGGTCCGCACGCTTAAGGTTTCAATGACAGTTATATTATGAGTTTATGAGTTTTGATGTACCGAAGGAGTTCGGAGTCCCGGATGAGATCGGGGATATGACGAGGAGTCTCGAAATGGTCGAGACGTAAAGATCGATATATTGGACGACTATATTCGGAGTTCGGAAAGGTTCCGAGTGATTCGGGTATTTTTTGGAGTACCGGAGAGTTACGGGAATTCGCCGGGGAGTATATGGGCCTTATTGGGCCATACGGGAATAGAGGAGAGAGGCTGAAAGGAAGGAGGTGCGCAGCCCCCTTCTGGTCCGAATTGGACAAAGGGTGCAGCCCCCTTTTCCTTCCTCCTCTCCCCCTCTTTCCTTCTCTCCTACTCCAACAAGGAAGGGGGGGAGTCCTACTGGCGCGCCCCTCCTGGCCGGCCGCACCTCCCCCCCTCCTTTATATACGGGGGCAGGGGGCACCTCTAGGCACAACAACACAAGTTGATCTACGGATCGTTCCTTAGCCGTGTGCGGTGCCCCCGTCCACCATATTCCACCTCGGTCATATCATCGCGGAGTTTAGGCGAAGCCCTGCGCTGGTAGAGCATCATCATCGTCACCACGCCGTCGAGCTGACGGAACTCATCCCCGAAGCTTTGCTGGATCGGAGCCCGGGGATCGTCATCGAGCTGAACGTGTGCTGAACTCGGGGGTGCCGTACGTTCGGTACTTGGATCGGTCGGATCGTGAAGACGTACGACTACATCAACCGCGTTGTCATAACGCTTCCGCTTACGGTCTACGAGGGTACGTGGACAATACTCTCCCTCTCTCGTTGCTATGCCATCACCATGATCTTGCGTGTGCGTAGGAATTTTTTTGAAATTACTACGTTCCCCAACAGCAACGAGCCAACTCGTGCACCAGATGCGCCGGCTGCACATGAGCCGTCAGATTGGATTGTGAGGGACAGGATCAATCAAAGATGTGGGTGCTGGTACATTTTGCAAAGGGACCTTGAAGTGTAGCTAAATCGAGCAAAACAACCTCCAAACTCCACTTTGTGTCTTCCCCTTTAGCTAAATCGAGCACTGTATTTCTTTCTTATATTATTCATGGGTAGCCATATTGTTTCTTCTGATTCGCCAGTTCCCCGAATTCGTTTGAACCCATTTCAGAAATTGAACAGTATGGGCACCGAATTTATGTACGAGATGCACCCATAATGGAGAAATTTTATCACTAATTACAATTGTTAGAGTGGAAAATAGATGTGATATGTTTGCTCTAATAATTAGTCAAGTACTTCGCTAAATTTATACTAAAGTTGTACATGAACGACTGAATATGTATGTGAAAAATGATTACCTGCGAACCCGCGTACACGGCAAGAGTTTGTTCATTACTACTTTTTTCTGTGATGTTAATTACTACTTTTTCCTGTGATGTGTACACGCAATAGTTTTTATGTGAAAAATGATTACCTAGGAGCTCGCATTTGCAGGCGTTTTTTGAAGCATGCATATGTTTGGTTTATCCAGTTCTGTATAATTATTCTACGTAACTCTGAATGAGCCTTACTTTTAACTTCAGGAAGTTTATTGTATGTGAAAGGGAATTGCTAATCCTAGCTTCACATAGATTTCAAGATTTGGTTTGTCTTTATGTGTTACTTTATTTTGCAGACAACTGCTATATATTGTGCTTATGTGACTATTTGGCCAATTAGCGCAACCTTATTATTATGTGTACTGAGCACAATTCTTTTTTCTCATGTGTGTTGTTGCTCTTTACTGCAACATCATCATCTGAAACTTTGAAGATAAGTGAGAACATGTTCAGCATCATTCATCATCTGAAACTTGGAAGATAAGTGATAACATGTTCAGCATCATTATCTGAAACTTTGAAGATAAGTGAGAAGATGTTCATCTGTAGTAGATATTTTTAGTATCACCATCAGAAATTCTTGTACTTAGCAAGTGAGACACTCCTAATAGACACTCAAACAAGATTTAATTCTGAGCAAATATGTCTTAGTTTTTCAGCATTATAAAGACAATTGTTGTCCAACCATATCAATTTTGATCTTAGGTTCCACCATGGGCCTCCTGTGCGGGTGTTCCTTCCGTAGGTTCCACCGTTCCAGCATCATGTCATGCCATAAGAAGAGACTAGCGCAAGTAAGACATACAAGTAAATCTTATTGTGCAAAATAACCGCAAGTAAACATGCTGAATACCCATGGTGCATAACCAATTACACAAGTTTAACCGCACGTAAACATGCTGAATACCCATGGTGCATAACCAATTAAGCAGAAGCTACCACCCCAAGATCAAGTACGCAGACCTGTACAAGCTCGCTGGAGTAGTAGTGCATGTTGGACAACCATAGATTTCATTCCTAACAGGAGGGCATGTATGTTGGAAATATGCCCTAGAGGCAATAATAAAATGGTTATTATTATATTTCCTTGTTCATGATAATTGTCTATCGTGCATGCTATAATTGTATTGAGTGGAAACCGTAATACATGTGTGAATACATAGACCATAATATGTCCCTAGTAAGCCTCTAGTTGACTAGCTCGTTGATCAATAGATGGTTGTGGTTTCCTGACCAAGGACATTGGATGTCATTGATAACGGGATCGCAACATTAGGAGAATGATGTGATGGACAAGACCCAATCCTAAGCATAGCACAAGATCGTGTAGTTCGCTTGCTAAGAGCTTTTCTAATGTCAAGTATCATTTCCTTAGACCATGAGATTGTGCAACTCCCGGATGCCGTAGGAATGCTTTGGGTGTACCAAACGTCACAACGTAACTGGGTGGCTATAAAGGAGCACTACAAGTAGCTCCGAAAGTGTCTGTTGTGTTGGCACATATCGAGACTGGGATTTGTCACTCCGTATGACAAAGAGGTATCTCTAGGCCCACTTGGTAATGCATCATCATAATGAGCTCAATGTGACTAAGGAGTTAGTCAAGGGATCATGCATTACGGAACGAGTAAAGAGACTTGCTGGTAACAAGATTGAATGAGGTATGGGGATACCGACGATCGAAACTCGGGCAAGTAACATACCTGTGGACAAAGGGAATTGTATATGGGATTGATTGAATCCCCAACATCATGGTTCATCTGATGAGATCATCGTGGAACATGTGGGAGCCAACATGGGTATCCAGATCGCGTTGTTGGTTATTGGCCGGAGAAGTGTCACGGTCATGTCTGCATGGTTCCCGAACCCGTAGGGTTTACACACTTAAGGTTCGATGACACTAGAGTTGTTATGGGAAATTGTATGTGGTTGCCGAAGGTTGTTCAGAGTCCCGGATGAGAACCCGGACGTCATGAGGAGTTCCGGAATGGTCTAGAGGTAAAGATTTATATATGGAAAGTCCAGTTTTAGTCACCGGAATGGTTTCAGGGGTTATCGGTATTGTATCGGGACCATCGAAAGGTATCTGGGGGTCCATCGGGTGGGGCCACCTTCCCCGAGGGACTTAATGGGCTGAACAAGGGTGGGAACCAGCCCCCTAGTGGGCTGGTGCACCCCCCCAAGGGCCCAAGGCGCCTAGGATTGGAAACCCTAGGGGGTGGGGGCGCCTCCCACCAAACTTGGGGGGCAAGTCCCCCCCTTGGCCGCCGCCCCCCTTATAGATGGGATCTATGGGGGGGGCCTCTCCCCTTCCCCTATAAATAGTGGGGGGTGGGAGGGCTGCAACACCCTTCCCCTGGCGCAACCCCTCCCTCCCCAACACCTCCTCCTCCTCCGTAGAGCTTGGCGAAGCCCTGCAGAAAAAACCGCAAGCTCCACCACCACGCCGTCGTGTTGCCGTAGCTCTCCCTCAACTTCTGCTCTCCCCTTGCTAGATCAAGAAGGAGGAGACGTCCCCAGGCTGTACGTGTGTTGAACGCGGAGGTGCCGTCCGTTCGGCGCTAGATTGGATCTACCCCGATTTGAATCGTCGCGAGTGTGACTCCATCAATCGCGTTCTTGTAACGCTTCCGCTTAGCGATCTTCAAGGGTATGAAGATGCACTCCCTCTCTCTCTCGTTGTTAGCATCTCCTAGATTGATCTTGGTGACACATAGGAAAATTTTGAATTATTGCTACGTTACCCAATAGTGGCATCATGAGCCAGGTTTATGCTTAGATTCTATGCACGAGTAGACCACAAAGTAGTTGTGGGCAATGATTTGTTCAATTTGCTTACCGTTACTAGTCTTATCTTGATTTGGCGACATTGTGGGATGAAGCAGCCCAGACCGACCTTACACATCTGCTTACGTGAGACAGGTTCCACCGACTGACATGCACTTGTTGCATAAGATGGCTAGCGGGTGTCTGTCTCTCCTGCTTTAGTTGGATCGGATTTGATGAAAAGGGTCCTTAGGAAGGGTAAATAGCAATTGGCATATCACCGTTGTGGTTTTGCGTAGGTAAGAAACGTTCTTGCTAGAAACCCATAGCAGCCACGTAAAACAGGCAACAACAATTAGAGGACGTCTAACTTGTTTTTGCAGGGTATGCTATGTGATGTGATATGGCCAAAAGGATGTGATGAATGATATATGTGATGTATGAGATTGATCATGTTCTTGTAATAGGAATCACGACTTGCATGTCGATGAGTATGACAACCGGCAGGAGCCATAGGAGTTGTCTTAATTTATGGTATGACATGCGTGTCAATGTAAACGCCATGTAATTATTTTACTTTATTGCTAACCGTTAGTCATAGTAGTAGAAGTAATAGTTGGCGAGACAACTTCATGAAAACACGATGATGGAGATCATGATGATGGAGATATGGTGTCATGCCGGTAACGAAGGTGATCATGCCGCGCCTTGAAGATGGAGATCAAAGGTGCAAGATGATATTGGCCATATCATGTCAGTTTATGATTTGCATGTGATGTTTGTCATGTTTACATCTTATTTTCTTAGAATGACGGTAGCATAAATAAGATGATCCCTCGCTAAAATTTCAATAAAGTGTTCCCCCTAACTGTGCATTATTGGTAAGGTTCGTTGTTTCGAAGCACCACGTGATGATCGGGTGTGATAGATTCTAACATTCGCATACAACGGGTGTAAGCCAGATTTACACATGCAAAACACTTAGGTTGACTTGACAAGCCTAGCATGTACAGACGTGGCCTCGGAACACGAGAGACCGAAAGGTCGAACATGAGTCGTATAGTAGATACGATCAACATGGAGATGTTCACCGATGATGACTAGTCCGTCTCACGTGATGATCGGACACAGCCTAGTTGACTCGAATCATGTATCACTTAGATGACTAGAGAGATGTCTATCTGAGTGGGAGTTCATTAAATAATTTGATTAGTTGAACCAATTATCATGAACATAGTCTAAAAAATATCTTTACAATATGTCTTGTAGGTCAAATGGCCCACGCTAATGTTGCCCTCAACTTCAACGCGTTCCTAGAGAAAACCAAGCTGAAAGACGATGGTAGCAACTATACGGACTGGGTACGAAACTTGAGGATCATCCTCATAGCTGCCAAGAAAGCATATGTCCTTGAAGCACCGCTAGGTGACGCACCCATTTTCCCAGCAACTCAAGACGTTATGAACGCCTGGCAGCCGTGTAGTGATGCTTACTCCTTGGTTCAGTGTGGCATGCTTTACAGCTTAGAACCGGGGCTCCAAAAGCGTTTTGAGCAGCACGGAGCATATGAGATGTTCCAAGAGCTGAAAATGGTTTTCCAAGCTCATGCCCGGGTCGAGAGATATGAAGTCTCCAACAAGTTCTACAGTTGTAAGATGGAGGAAAACAGTTCTGTCAGTGAGCATATACTCACTATGTCTGGGTTGCACAACCGCTTGTCTCAGCTGGGAGTTAACCTTCCAGATGACTCGGTCATTGACAGGATCCTCCAGTCGCTCCCACCTAGCTACAAAAGCTTTGTGATGAACTACAATATGCAAGGGATGGAGAAGTCCATTCCTGGGTTATATTCAATGCTGAAATCAGCGGAGGTGAAAATCCAAAAGAAACATCAAGTGTTGACGGTGAATAAGACCACTAGTTTCAAGAAAGGCAAGGGTAAAAAGAACTTCAAGAAGGACGGCAAGAGAGTTGCCGCGCCTAGTAAATAAGTTGCCGGGAAGAAGCCAAACAATGGACCCAAGCCCGAGACTCAGTGCTTTTATTGCAAGGGAAATGATCACTGGAAGCGGAACTTCCCCAAGTACTTAGCTGATAAGAAGGCCGGCAACACCAAAGGTATATGTGATATACATGTTATTGATGTGTACCTTACCAGCGCTCGTAGTAGCTCCTGGGTATTTGATACCGGTGCGGTTGCTCATATTTGTAACTCAAAATAGGAGCTGCGGAATAAGCGGAGACTAGCGAAGGACGAGGTGACGATGTGCGTCGGGAATGGTTCCAAGGTCGATGTGATCGCCGTCGGCACGCTACCTCTACATTTACCTATGGGGTTAGTTTTAAACCTCAATAATTGTTATTTAGTGCCAGCTTTGAGCATGAACATTGCATCTGGATCTCGTTTAACGCGAGATGGATACTCATTTAAATCCGAGAATATTGGTTGTTCTATTTATATGGGAGATATGTTTTATGGTCATGCCCAGCTGGTCAATGGTTTATTTTTATTGAATCTCGAACGTGATGTTACACATATTCATAGTGTGAATACCAAAAGATGTAAGGTTGATAATGATAGTCCCACATACTTGTGGCACTGCCGCCTTGGTCACATTGGTGTCAAACGCATGAAGAAACTCCATGCAGATGGACTTTTGGAGTCTCTTGATTATGAATCATTTGAAACGTGCAAACCATGCCTCATGGGCAAAATGACCAAGACCCATTCTCCAGAACAATGGAACGAGGGACCAACTTGTTGGAAATAATACATACTGATGTGTGTGGTCCAATGAGCGTTGAGGCTCGCAGTGGCTATCGTTATGTTCTCACCCTCACTGATGAGTTGAGTAGATATGGGTATATCTACTTAATGAAACACAAGTATGAGACCTTTGAAAAGTTCAAGGAATTTCAGAGTGAGGTAGAGAATCAATGTGACAGGAAAATAAATTTCTTACGATCAGATTGTGGAGGAGAATATTTGAGTCACGAGTTTGGTACGCGCTTAAGGAAATGTAGAATTGTTTCACAACTCATGCCGCCTGGAACACCTCAGCGTAATGATGTGTCCGAACGCCGTAATCGCACTCTATTGGATATGGTGCGATCTATGATGTCTCTTACCGATTTACCGCTATCATATTGGGGTTAGGCTTTAGAGACAGCCGCATTCACTTTAAATAGGGCACCGTCTAAATCCGTTGAGACGACACCGTATGAATTATGGTTTGGGAAGAAACCTAAGCTGTCGTTTCTAAAAGTTTGGGGATGCGATGATTATCTCAAGAAACTTCAACCTGAAAAGCTCGAACCCAAGTCGGAAAAATGCGTCTTCATAGGATACCCTAAGGAGACCATTGGGTATACCTTCTACCTTAGATCCGAAGGCAAGATCTTTGTTGCGAAGAATGGATCCTTTTTGGAGAGAGAGTTTCTCTCGAAAGAAGTAAGTGAGAGGAAAGTAGAACTTGATGAAGTACTGCCTCTTGAACCAGAAAGTAGCGCAGCTCAGGAAGATGTTTCTGTGGTGCCTGCACCGACTAGAAAGTAAGTTAACGATGATGATTATGAAACTTCAGATCATGTTACTACTGAACTTCATAGGTCCACAAGGACACGTTCCACACCAGAATGGTATGGCAACCCTGTCCTGGAAATCATGTTGTTAGACAACGGTGAACCTTCAACTATGAAGAAGCGATGGCGGGCTCGGATTCCAACAAATGCCTTGAAGCCATGAAATCGGAGATAGGATCCATGTATGAAAACAAAGTATGGACTTTGATAGACTTGCCCAATGATCGGCAAGCCATAAAAAATAAATGGATCATTAAGAAGAAGACTGATGCGGATGGTAATGTGACCGTCTATAAGGCTCGGCTTGTCGCTAAGGGTTATCGACAAGTTCAAGGGTTGACTATGATGCGACCTTCTCACCCGTAGTGAAGCTGAAGTCCGTCCAAATCATGTTAGCAGTTGCCGCATTCTATGATTATGAGATATGGCAAATGGACGTCAAAACGGCATTCCTTAATGGTTTCCTAAAGGAAGAATTGTATATGATACAGCAGGAAGGTTTTGTCGATCCTAAGAATGCTGACAAGGTATGCAAGCTCCAGCGCTCCATCTATGGGTTGGTGCAAGCATCTCGGAGTTGGAACATTCGCTTTGATGAAATGATCAAAGCGTTTGGATTTATGCAGACTTATGGAGAAGCCTGTGTTTACAAGAAAGTGAGTGGGAGCTCTGTAGCATTTCTCATATTATATGTGGATGACATACTATTGATGGGAAATGATATAGAACTTTTGGAAAGCATAAAGGCCTACTTGAATAAGTGTTTTTCAGTGAAGGACCTTGGAGAAGTTGCTTACATATTAGGCATCAAGATCTATAGAGATAGATCGAGACACCTCATCAGTCTTTCACAAAGCACATACCTTGATAAGATATTGAAGAAGTTCAATATGGATCAGTCCAAGAAAGGGTTCTTGCAAGGTGTGAAATTGAGCACGGCTCAATGCCCGACCTCGACAGAAGATAGAGAAAAGATGAGTGCCATCCCCTATGCCTCAGCCATAGGGTCTATTATGTATGCCATGCTGTGTACCAGACCTGATGTGAACCTTCTCGTAAGTTTGGTAGGGAGGTACCAAAGTAATCCCGACATGGAACACTGGACAGCGGTCAAGAATATCCCGAAGTACCTGAAAAGGACTAAGGATATGTTTCTCCTTTATGGAGGTGACGAAGAGCTCGTCGTAAAGGGTTACGTCGATGCTAGCTTTGACACAGATCTGAATGACTCCAAGTCACAAATCGGATACGTCTATGTTTTGAATGGTGGGGCAGTCAGCTGGTGCAGTTGCAAGCAAAGCGTCATGGTGGGATCTACATGTGAAGCTGAGTACATGGCAGCCTCGGAGGCAGCACATGAAGCAATCTGGATGAAGGAGCTCATTACCGACCTAGGAGTTATTCCCAATGCGTCGGGCCCGATGACTCTCTTCTGTGACAACGTTGGAGCTATTGCCCTTGCCAAGGAGCCCAGGTTTCACAAGAAGACAAGGCATATGAAGCGTCGCTTCGACTCCATTCGTGAAAATGTTCAAGATGGAGACATAGATAATTGTAAAGTGCATACGTATCTGAATGTCGCAGATCCGTTGACTAAATCTCTTCCACGAGCTAAACATGATCAATACCAGAACTCTATGGGTCTTAGATTCATCACAATGTAACTAGATTATTGACTCTAGTGCAAGTGGGAGACTGTTGGAAATATGCCCTAGAGGCAATAATAAAATGGTTATTATTATATTTCCTTGTTCATGGTAATTGTGTGTGGTTCATGGTATAATTGTATTAACCGGAAACTGTAATACATGTGTGAATACATAGACCGTAATATGTCCCTAGTAAGCCTCTAGTTGGCTAGCTCGTTGATCAATAGACGGCTGTGGTTTCCTGACCATGGACATTGGATGTCGTTGATAACGGGATCGCATCATTAGGAGAATGATGTGATGGACAAGACCCAATCCTAAGCATAGCACAAGATCGTGTAGTTCGTTTGCTAAGAGATTTTCTAGTGTCAAGCATCATTTCCTTAGACCATGAGATTGTGCAACTCCCGGATACCGTAGGAATGCTTTGGGTGTACCAAACGTCACAACGTAACTGGGTGGCTATAAAGGTGCACTACAGGTATCTCCGAAAGTGTCTGTTGAGTTGGTACGAATCGAAACTTGGATTTGTCACTCCATATGACGGAGAGGTATCTCTAGACCCACTCGGTAATGCATCATCATAATGAGCTCAATGTGACTAAGGAGTTAGTCACGGGATCTTGCGTTACGGAACGAGTAAAGAGACTTGCCGGTAACGAGATTGAAAGAGGTATTGGGATACCGACGATCGAATCTCGGGCAAGTAACATACCGGTGGACAAAGGGAATTGTATACGGGATTGATTGAATCCCCGACATCGTGGTTCATCCGATGAGATCATCGTTGAACATGTGGGAGCCAACATGGGTATCCAGATCCCGCTGTTGGTTATTGGTCGGAGAGATGTCTCGGTCATGTCTGCATGGTTCCCAAACCCGTAGGGTATACACACTTAAGGTTTGGTGATGCTATAGTTGTTATGGGAAATAGTATGTGGTTACCGAAGGTTGTTCGGAGTCCCGTATGAGATCCCGGACGTCACGAGGAGTTCAGGAATAGTCCGGAGATGAAGATTTATATACGGGAAGTCCTTATTCGATCGCCGGAAGTGTTCGGGAGTTTACCGGTATTGTACTGGGACCATCGGAGGGGTTTCGGGGGTCCACCGGGAGGGTCCACCTGCCCCGAAGGGCCCTATGGGCTGGATATGGAGGGGAACCGGCCCCTAGGTGGGTTGGGCTCCAACTCCCCTTGGGCCCATGCGCCTAGGGTTGGGGGAAATCCTAAGGGGGGCGCCCCCACCTAGCTTGGGGGGCAAGCCTCCCCCTTGCCCCCCCCTAGATGGGATCTAAGGGGCCCGGTGTCGTGGTTCTAAGCCTGACAGTAGAGTGGGGGGTAGGTATGGAGAGGCAAGGTCCTAGCTATGGAGAGGTTGTAAGCACAAAGGATGTACGAGTTCAGGCCCTTCTCGGAAGAAGTAACAGCCCTACGTCTCGGAGCCCGGAGGCGGTCGAGTGGATTATGAATGTATGAATTACAAGGTGCCGAACCCTTCTGCCTGTGGAGGGGGGTGGCTTATATAGAGTGCGCCAGGACCCCAGCCAGCCCACGTAGGAGAGGGTTTAAGGTGAGTTAAGTCTGGGGCGTTACTGGTAACGCCCCACATAAAGGCCTTTACTATCATAAAGTCTACTTGATTACAGGCCGTTGCAGTGCAGAGTGCCTCTTGACCTCCTGGTGGTCGAGTGGGTCTTCGTGGTCGAGTCCTTCAGGCCAGTCGAGTGAATCCTCGTTGGTCGACTGGAAGGCGACCTCTTCTAAGGATGTCCTGGGGTAAGTTACTTGGATCAGGTCCATGACCCTACCCTAGGTACATAACCCCATCATTAGCCCCCGAATGGATTGAGGCTTCGAGTGAAGAAGGAGTTGATGTCGTTTCCGATTAATCTTTGTGCTCCGGTTGTGCGCTGTTCTGGACCAAAGAATCCCTTTGTCGACAGGAAACAACTTGCCTTCAGTCGACTTGATCCATTCTGTTTTTGCGTCGAGTGATCTTTCAGGCTTCGACGATCTCCGAGCGACGGATCGCCGGAAACACCGCGCCTGACAGACTGATTTGTTGCTCGCGGATTCCGCGGGATGCGAAATTTTGGGGCGCGCGCGAAGCGGGGCGGACCGCGGCGTTCGGATGGGACGGGGCATGGACGCCTCGATCTCCGCGCCGCCTTTTTCGCCATGTATCCTGTCTGCATAACTGTTCCAGATATGATTAGATCGACCGGGCCCACCTGTCATCCACTCGGAAGGGACCTTATAAATGTGCCCGGCGAGGATTTCTGTGCTGCGCCTTAGCATTCTCCCCCTCTCTCTGCTTCCTTCCTCCCTGCTCAGCGTGCTCGCTCTCGCCCCCGCACCACTTCCCTTCGCGCATCTCGCCGGCGACCATGGCCAAGGAGAAGACGGCGGCGCTGGAGCGTGCAAGGAAGGCGTCGGCGTCGGAGAAGGCGAAGGGGAGATCCACCAGCCGCGGAGGGTCCTCGTCCAGA
Source organism: Triticum dicoccoides (assembly GCF_002162155.2). NCBI lineage: Eukaryota > Viridiplantae > Streptophyta > Magnoliopsida > Poales > Poaceae > Triticum > Triticum dicoccoides. The sequence continues at coordinate 710,188,952 of NC_041381.1, forward strand.
TCCCGCCTGCCGAAAGGCTGGGTCCAAGGAGATTGGATCCAGTCGACCATCACTGAGAATGACATTCTCGACATGGCCAACGAGGGCTTGATCCCCCACGGAGCTGCGAGGCTTCCGGGGAAGGAGTGGCAGCCCCAGCCAGAAGAGGGTGAGTGTGTGCTTTTGGCCACCCATGTTGATCGCGGGTTTTCCTTGCCGCCGAGTGTTTTCTTTCGTGGCTTTTTGAACTTCTTCGGAGCACAGCTCCACCATTTTACCCCAAACTCCATTGCCTATCTTGCTGCGTTCGTGTCCATGTGTGAGGGTTTCTTGGGCTGTCGACCGCACTGGGGTTTGTTCAAGCATATATTCACGTGTCGCTCTCAGACCGTGAAGAAGGCGAGTCCAGGCGACGAAAAGACCCGAGTCGTCCAAATGTGTGGGGGTTTGGGCATCCAGGTGAGGAACAAGAGCACCTTTCCGCCCATGACCTTTCCCGAGTCAGTCAGAGGCTGGCAGTCGACCTGGTTCTACTGCCGGGACCAGTCGACGCCGGGACAGTCGAGTGGACTCCCACAGTTTACCATGGACCGAGTGAACAAGCCCTCCTCTCTGAAGTTGATCCCGGAGGAGAAAGCTGATGTGAAGATGTTGATGGAGCGCGTGGTGCAGTTGGTTCGGGAGGGAGTGACGGGCATGGATCTCCTGGAGGTCTTCCTCAGGCGTCGCATCCAGCCCCTCCAGTTCCGGAGCCACTGCATGTGGTTGTACTGTGGGACCGAAGACGAGACTAGAGTCCATCCAGAAGTAGTCGACGATGTCACTCTGGAAAGATGGATGGCAGCCGTCACCGGAAACAAGGACAACCCACGCAGAGCCAGAAGGATTCCTCCACTCGACCACAACAGTGATCCAAATAAGGTACACTTGCCCTGCTCTCCACTGCATTCTTGTCGCATTCATCTCTGTCCACTCTGCCGACTGGTCGACTGATCATTGTCTTGATATCTGCTAGGCCCTCACCGAGCTGTACTCGATGCCCAATGGGGCACAAGCTCCGACTGAGGAGGGTGAGGCGAGTGGGGGTGAGAGCCAGGACGAGGAGGAATGGGACTCGGACGTTGCAGGGGACGACGACGACGATGATGATGATGACGGCGATGATGATGACGCCGAAGACGAGGAGGAAGAGGAGGAAGTCGTGCCACCGCGCTCGGAAAGGCGGTCGAAGCTCGTCCACGACCCTTCGACTGAACGTGGCAAGGGGGTTGCGACGCAGTCGACCAAGCGCCCTAGGACCACTTCTCCAGCGCCGACTGAAAAGGCGCCGAAGCAGCCTAGGGGGGCTCCGCCGAAGCCGACCAAGCTCCTGCCGAAGATGAAGGTGTCCATCCCCACCATATCAGGGTAATTGTGCCGTTTGAGTCTTCTCATTTTGTGTGAACTTTATCTCTGGTCGACGCTGAAGTTAGTCGACTGATCCTTTGGAGTTGCAGTGCTGCTACTTCTGAGACCTCGGCCCGGGCTGATGACCACGAGATGGAGGATGCAGCAACTTCGAACCCAGGTATTGTATTCTTAACACCGTTCTTAGTCGACTGACTCGCGATCTCTGATCCTGATTCTTCTCCGCAGCTCCACCCAACACTGTTATCAATCTCCCTGACGACGACGAGGATGAAGAACCACTGGCACGCAGGAGGAGTCGGAAAGCGTCCGCCAGTAAGGTGCTTCAGGATGTGACGGCGCCTGAGATTCTGACTGTGGAGGAAGAGAACACCACTCGACACACGGTGTCCTTCGCAAATCCACTGACGAGTGCCCAGCAGCCCTCTCTCTTCACGACGCACCACGTCCCAGAGGACCAAGCTGGCGCAGCGAAGGAGGCAATACGCCAGGCGGGACTCATGATGGAGCAGCTGAAGACCATCCGGGACGCGAGCCAGGCAGCTTATGACGCCAGCTCTGCCCTCCAAAGCAATGTCCAGGTCAGTCGACCGCTGTTTGTTCTGTTGGATATGCTACCAAAAACTTTTCTTTTCCGGAATTTATAGTAATCACCCACTGGGTGTGTCGAATAAACTCCGTGTTAGCGGGGGCACGCTGAGTGCACCCGCTGGATGTAGTCCCCAAGGCTAAGGTCGACTGCTGGCAGTCGGTCTTAGGCTTTATGATGTCAATCTTTCTGTCAGTCGACTGGTCGACTGGATTTCACAAACCGGTGGGGGCATGCTGAGTGCACCCACTGGGTGTAGTCCCCAAGGCTAAGGTCGACTGCTGGCAGTCGGCCTTAGGCTTTATAATGTCAATCTTTCTGTCAGTCGACTGGTCGACTGGATTTCACAAACCGGTGGGGGCACGCTGAGTGCACCCACTGGGTGTAGTCCCCGAGACTGTGGTCGACTGCTTGCAGTTGATCACAGTCTTAGAGAATGCATCTCGCACACTTTTTTTTTTGAGGTCGACTGGTCGACTTTGTCTTCAACAGGATTAGTGGGGGCACGCTGAGTGCACCCACTGGGTGTAGTCCCCGAGACTACGGTCGAATGCTTGTATTTGGCTGTAGTCTTAGAAACGTGTGTTTATCCCTTTTTCACTCGGAAGTGAATTATATTTGACATTTAGTCGATTGGTTCTTCACAGAACTCCTGTGATCTTGTGGCTCGCTATTCAGAGCTGGAACAAAAACATACTCAAGTCGAGCTGAGCTTGAAGCTGGTTCAGGAGAAGCTGACAAAGGCAAAGGAGGAGACCGAAGGTATGTTTGGTGAGACCCTGACGACTGCTTTTCCCCTTGCTTGTTTCAGCATCTGATCTTGCTGTAACTTGCAGGTAAGGTAAGGGAGGCCCAGCAGAAGAAAGACCTTGAGCTAGCTGAGAAGATCAAGCTTGCTGACGAGAAGTTAGCTTCAGTTACCAAGCTCGAACAAGACAATACCAATCTGAAAGCTGCTCTTGGGATTGCCAATAAGGAGGTCAGTCGACTGAAAACTGACAAAGCTGCCCTGACCGACCAAGTCAGCAAATTGACTGAGAAGAAAACTGAACTGGAGGCCTTCCTGAGTGGCCTTGCCAAAAAGTTGTTCCTTATGCTTGAAGGTAGACCTCCATGTTTGGCAAATATTTCCAATTGTGGCTTTTTCCATTCGACTATCTCCTTGACTTAGTGATCACCCTTGCAGAATTTTGTCAAAACTTTGAAGAAGAAACCAGCCGACTGGAGCCAAACCTTGACCCCGTCAATTCTCCGGTGAACGACGAAGTTGCCATGGATGTTTTCCGACTGGAGTCTCGTGTTGCAGCTGTCGTGGACTATCTCGCAAGGCTGAAGGCCGCCACATCTCGCATCGACTCGACGCTCTGGCCTGAGGAGACACTTCAGAATGACCTTGAGTCGCTGATGGCCCGCTTGAACACGATCCCTGGTCGAGTGCAGGAGTGGAAGAAGTCCTCGGCTCGGTGTGGTGCAGATGTCGCTCTGTGTCTGGCCCGAGTCCACTACAAAGATGCGCGAGAAGAGAAGCTGGCGGCCCTTCGGGTGGCCAATACCAAGAAGCACGACTTCAGATCCTTTATGGAAACTTTCCTTGCAGCTGCCACTCGGATCGCCGACGGGATTGACCTTGATGAATTTGTTGCACCTTCCAGCCCTCCACAGGAGGGGTAAAAAACTTCTTCTGGCTCGACGCTTTAAATTTGCCTCGGTATGCCGAGTGAAATTGTAACCGACAAACCTTAACAGGCTTGACGCCTGAGCACTTTCGGTTCCTTTGGATTTGGTGCTTGAATACGATTGCCTTCGGCTCGGAATGTCTTTTGCAGGTTCAAAGCAAGGTGCCTGTGCTGCAATCGATTTATTCTTTAGTCCACATAGACGAGCACTGGGCTGCAGCTAAGCCCCCGAGTGAGAGGGTTGCTCTTCACTCGGTAGGATTTTCACGACTTAGGCGAGTGCTTGGACTGCAGCTAAGCCCCCGAGTGAGAGGGTTGCTCTTCACTCGGTAGGATTTTTATAACTTAGGCGAGCACGAGGCTGCAGCTAAGCCTCCGAGTGGAAGGCTGGCTTACCACTCGGTAGGATTTTCACGACTTAGGCGAGTGCTTGGACTGCAGCTAAGCCCCCGAGTGAGAGGGTTGCTCTTCACTCGGTAGGATTTTTATAACTTAGGCGAGCACGAGGCTGCAGCTAAGCCTCCGAGTGGAAGGCTGGCTTACCACTCGGTAGGATTTTGATAACTTAGGCGAGCACGAGGCTGCAGCTAAGCCTCCGAGTGAGAGGATTGCTCTTCACTCGGTAGGATTTTCACAACTTAGGCGAGTGCTTGGACTGCAGCTAAGCCTCCGAGTGGGAGTCTGGCTCACCACTCGGTAGGATTTTGATAACTTAGGCGAAACGGATTCGCGGCTAAGCCTCCGAGTGGGAGTCTGGCTCACCACTCGGTAGGATTTTTACAAACTTAGGCGAAACGGATTCGCAGCTAAGTCACCCACTGAGGGGAATTTCATTGGACAAAAAATAAAAAGTGACAGATATTATGGAGGAACTATGACACTTATTATTTTGAGGTCCATGAACTACAGAAGTACTTTATTGCAACTCATCCGAGTGATAAAGCTTAAGTGTAAAACGGGCGGAGTAGCTCCGCGTTCCAAGCTCGGGGCTCGTCGATATTATGCTCGACGTTGTAAAGACGGTACGCCCCGTTGTGGAGAACCTTGGTGACGATGAAGGGGCCTTCCCAAGAAGGAGCAAGCTTGTGTGGTTTGTGCTGATCCACTCGGAGAACCAAATCCCCTTCCTGGAAGGCTCGACCTCTCACGTTTCGGGCGTGGAAACGCCGCAGATCTTGTTGGTAGATGGTCGACCGGATCAGAGCCATCTCCCTTTCTTCCTCTAAAAGGTCGACTGCGTCCTGCCGCGCTTGTTCAGCTTCTACTTCGTTGTAGATTTCAACTCGAGGAGCATTGTGGAGAAGATCACTCGGCAAGACTGCTTCAGCTCCATAGACCAAGAAGAATGGAGTTCTTCCGGTCGACCGATTAGGCGTGGTCCGTAGTCCCCAGAGTACAGATGGAAGTTCGTCGACCCAAGCTCCAGCCGCGTGTTTGAGATCACGCATCAGTCGAGGCTTCAGTCCCTTGAGAATCAGTCCATTAGCTCGCTCTGCTTGTCCATTTGACTGCGGATGGGCGACTGATGCGTAGTCGACCCGTGTGCCCTGGGAGTCGCAGAAAGCTCTGAATTCCTCTGAGTCAAAGTTCGACCCATTATCCGTAATGATGCTGTGCGGTACTCCATATCTGAATATTAGTTCCCTGATGAAGCTAACAGCAGTACCGGTGTCAAGGCTCTTGATTGGTTTAGCCTCGATCCACTTGGTGAACTTGTCGACTGCCACCAGTACATGCGTGAAGCCACTTCGTCCTGTTCTCAAAGGACCGATCATGTCAAGCCCCCAAACTGCAAAAGGCCAGACGAGTGGGATGGTCTTTAAAGCTGACGCAGGCTTGTGCGACATATTCGAGTAGAACTGACATCCCTCGCACTTATCTACTATCTCTTTTGCCATCTCATTCGCCTTGGGCCAGTAAAATCCGGCTCGGTATGCTTTGGCCACGATGGTCCGAGAGGATGCATGATGACCACAGGTCCCCGAGTGAATATCATTGAGGATGAGTCGACCTTCTTCTGGTGTTATGCACTTCTGACCGACTCCAGTCGCGCTTTCTCTGGATAATTGTCCTTTGATTACGGTAAAGGCCTTAGATCGACGGACGATCTGTCGAGCCTCTTCCTCATCCTCCGGAAGCTCTTTCCTCAAGATATATGCGACATACGGAATCGTCCAGTCGGGAATGACCACCAAAACCTCCATGATCAAGTCGACCACCGCTGGGACTTCAACTTCAGTCGGATCTGTGGCGCTCTTGGGCTGCGGAGTTTCTTCGGTGAAAGGATCTTCTTTGACTGACGGAGTGTGTATATGCTCCAAGAACACACCACTCGGAATGGCTTCTCTCTTGGAACCTATCTTTGCTAGATCATCAGCTGCTTGATTTTTCAGTCGGGGTATATGATGGAGCTCCAACCCCTCGAACTTCTTCTCCAGCTTCCTCACTGCACTGCAGTATCCAGTCATGGCTGGGCTTCTCACGTCCCACTCTTTCATCACCTGATTGACCACTAGATCCGAGTCGCCATAGACCATTAGGCGACGGACGCCGAGTGAAATGGCCATGCGCAACCCATATAGGAGGGCCTCATATTCTGCTTCATTGTTGGAGGAGTCAAAGTGAATCTGGAGCACATATCTAAGCTTATCTCCTCTGGGGGAAACCAGGACGACCCCAACACCGGAACCATTCAACATCTTAGAGCCATCGAAAAACATGGTCCAATGCTCCGAGTGAACTTCAGTCGACTGCTGATGTTCAATCCACTCTGCGAGGAAATCTGCTATCGCCTGGGATTTAATGGCTTTCTTTGCCTCAAACTTGATATCAAGGGGAAGAAGTTCAATCGCCCATTTGGCCACTCGACCAGTTGCGTCTCTGTTGTGCAAAATCTCTGATAGTGGAGCGTCGCTGACGACTGTGATGGAATGGTCAGAGAAATAATGAGCAACCTTCTTTGTGGTCATGTATATTCCATACACAAGCTTCTGATAATGAGGATATCTCTGCTTGGATGGAGTCAAGACTTCAGACAAATAATACACTGGGCACTGAACTTTGAGAGCTTTTCCTTCTTCTTCCCGCTCGACCGTTAGCACAGTACTGACGACTTGTCCTGTGGCTGCGATGTAGAGCAACAGAGGCTCTTTGCTGATTGGAGCAGCAAGCACCGGCTGGGTGGAGAGCAGAGCTTTTAGCTCGGCAAACGCTGCATCAGCTTCTGGAGTCCACTCGAACTTGTCAGCCTTCTTCATCAGTCGGTAAAGAGGCAGTGCCTTTTCAACGAGTCGTGAGATGAATCGACTTAATGCGGCCAAGCATCCAGTAAGCTTCTGGACATCGTGCACTCGCACAGGGCGTTTCATTCGGAGAATAGTGCCAATCTTCTCTGGGTTAGCGTCGATTCCCCGTTCGGAAACGAGAAAACCGAGTAACTTGCCACCAGGAACTCCAAATGTGCACTTTGATGGATTGAGCTTGATATCATACCTTCTGAGGTTGGCAAATGTTTCGGCGAGATCAGCGAGCAGGTCGGAACCTTTTCGTGACTTGACAACGATATCATCCATATATGCTTCCACATTCCGACTGATTTGAGTGAGTAGACACTTCTGAATCATTCGCATAAATGTGGCTCCGGCATTCTTGAGGCCGAATGGCATGGTGATATAGCAGAAGCACCCGAATGGAGTGATGAAAGTTGTTTTTACCTCGTCGGGTCCGTACAGACGGATCTGGTGGTACCCGGAGTAGGCATCTAAAAAAGATAGCCTCTCGCATCCCGCGGTCGAGTCAACAATTTGATCTATGCGAGGGAGAGGAAAATGATCTTTCGGGCAGGCCCGGTTGATGTGCTTGAAATCAATGCACATTCGGAGCGACTTGTCCTTCTTAGGAACCATGACGACATTAGCGAGCCACTCGGAGTGGTATATCTCTCGGATAAATCCTGCCGCCAACAGTCGAGCCACTTCTTCACCAATGGCTTTTCTCTTCTGGACGGTGGACCGCCGAAGATGCTCTTTGACTGGTTTTGCAGATGAGTCGACTCTTAGGCGATGCTCAGCCAGTCCCCTGGGAACACCTGGCATGTCAGCGGGCTTCCATGCAAAAATGTCCCAGTTCTCACGGAGGAACTGGATGAGCGCTTCTTCCTATTTTGGGTCGAGTGTTGTGGAGATGCGGGTCGGAGCTGCTTCGGGGTCGGTCGGGTGAATGTGAACAGGCTTCGTCTCACCGGACGACTGGAATGCAGACTCTGTGGCGGGCTTCTTGGATCGCAGCAAGTCACTCGGATCTGCGTTTTGCTTGTATTCTTCGAACTCGACCGCCGTCACTTGGGAATCGGCAATCTTGGAGCCCTTCTGAAAGCACTCCTCTGCCTTTTTCCTATCACCGGTGATAGTGATCACACCTTTGGGACCGGGCATCTTCAATTTGAGGTACACGTAACATGGTCGAGCCATGAACCGTGCATAGGCTGGTCTCCCCAAAATGGCATGATATGCACTTTGAAAATCCACGACCTCAAACATCAACTTTTCTTTGCGAAAATGCTTCGAATCACCAAACACTACGTCCAAAGCTATCTGGCCGAGTGACTCGGCCTTCTTCCCTGGTATAACTCCATGGAAGCTCATGTTACTAGTGCTCAGTCGGGACATCGGAATGCCCATACCTTTCAATGTGTCTGCATACAATAAGTTCAGCCCACTTCCACCATCCATCAGCACCTTTGTCAGTCGAGTGCCTTCGACAACTGGATCGACCACCAAAGCTTGCCTCCCGGGGGTGGCAATATGAGTCGGGTGATCTGATTGGTCGAATGTGATGGGTGTTTGAGACCACTTCAGATAATTTGCCTTTGCTGGGGCAACCATGTTGACCTCTCGGTTAATCACTTTCAGTCGACTTCTGCTTTCCACATCTGCAAAGATCATCAGAGTGGAGTTGATATGCGGATATCCTCCCTCACTGTCCTCTTTGCCTTCGGCCTTGTCCGACTCCTTCTCCTTGTCCTTAGACTGTTTTCCCTGAAACTGCTGGATCAGGAGTCGACATTGGCGAGTGGTGTGCTTTGGGTAAATGATATTCCCCTCTTCATCTTTCTTCGTGTGAATGTGACACGGCATATCCATCATGTCATTCCCTTCTTTATCCTTTACCTTCTTGGGGTTCCAGGATCCTTTTGGTTTCCCCTTAAACTTTCCTTGAGTCACGGCCAGAGCCTCTCCAGGAGCTGCCGGTTCAGCCTTCCGCTTCTGTTTCCGACTGGTGTTTCCTTTTTCCGACTGACTCGGCTTGTGCTTGCCGCTTCGGAGTCGGTCTTCTTCTTCGCCGTTGGCGTACTTGGTAGCAATCTCCATCATCCGACTCAAGGTCATGTCACCGGTTCGACCAAATTTCAAACTCAGTTCTCTGTTCTTGACGCCGTCTTTGAAGGCGCATACTGCCTGATGATCAGAGACATTTTCCACAGTGTGGTGCAAAGTGATCCACCTCTGAATATACTCTCTGAGAGTCTCATTAGTTTTCTGCACGCAGACTTGCAACTCTGTCAATCCCGCTGGTCGCTTGCAAGTCCCTTCAAACGTTCTGACGAACACTCGGGACAGATCTTCCCAAGTGTAAATGCTGCTAGGAGGTAATTGAGTCAACCATGCCCTGGCAGAACCTTCCAATATGAGGGGCAAATGCTTCATGGCCACCTCGTCGTTCCCACCACCGATCTGAACTGCCACTCGGTAGTCTTCAAGCCAAGTTTCAGGCTTAGACTCACCAGTGAACTTGCTGACTCCTGTTGCCAACCTGAAATTGGGGGGGATAACTGCGGCTCTGATAGCTCTGCTGAAACATTCAGGACCAGAAACATGTACTCGACTGCTCGTGGGTACATCTCTGTCGAGTGCGCCTCGATGGGCTCTGTTCCGGTCGACCAACCCTTGCACGATAATGGATCGCGCGTCGAAGCCTGGCTCTCTGGGGTCAACTGGAACCCTACGCCCTGTACTGTACTGACGCCTATCATCTGGCTGCCGAGGAGCGTAAGACCCACCCCTCGGAGGGGAATAGGGCACTCGACGCCTATCATCTCGGTCGAGTCTGTCGCCATATTGATCTCGCCGATTCTCACGCCCTTCGCGCCGCGGAGGCGATCTGGGGCTGTGAGCCGACTGAACCGTATTCACAGTGACAGATCGACTGTGAATTCTGCTGCGCGACTGAGACACGGCTGAATTCTGATCTCCTGCTGCCCGGAGCAGATCCCTGATCTGCAGCAAACCTCTGCCAGCTTCCGACTGCGAAGGCTGAATGGACTCTGCTATACGGGTCGCAGCTGCTAAATTCTGAATTGGGGTTCGATATACCTGAGTCGGCGGGAAGAGTTGACGTCGACTGGTGTCGGGAACTCGTTGCCGCGCGCGCTCGTCGAGTGCTCGCTGAAGGTTCTCCAGTCGAGTGCGCTCGGCCAAATTGGCCAGACGCGCCTCCTCCAAGGCACGAGCCTCGGGGGTTTCTCCTGCGATGGGAATACGCAGGGGATCCTCGTTCCTGCGGCGAAGCTCTTCTCTTTGCAGAGAGTCGAGTGGCTCGGGCTGGTACTCTTCGTAGTCTCGTGCAGGGTCGCCGCCGTCACCTGCTCCACCACCACGGGCGAAGCCAGGAGGGCTGTGGGGCCCGTCGACCATCAAGATTTCCGCCGCTGGATCACTGCTTCCGCACTCGGATGCAGTCTCTCCGGAGCCAGTCGACTGATCGAACAAGCCGTAGAGAGATTCGTTGGGCTCGATTGCCGCAACTTGTGTAGTGGCCGATCGGCGAGCCACCGCGTGACCCACCCATCGCTGAAGCCTCGACCGGCCTGAGCGCTTGCGCTGGCGGGAGACCGGGAGGGTGGATGATGGAGGAGCCGACCGATACTGGGTCGACGGTTGCCGCAGCAGAACGCCGCGGACACATGCGCGAAAGTGCGTCGCACCGCGGACGGGGAGCGCGTCTACGTCGAGTGGAGCCTCCTGGAGCCATGCGGAGTCGTCGGCGATGAAGGTGAGGGTGCCGAGACGGATCTCTTGACCCTTGACCAAAACTCCAGCAGACACCATGATGAGAGTACTCGGAAGAATCGCAACTTCTCCACAAAATCGCTAAAACACCGGCCCCACGGTGGGCGCCAACTGTCGTGGTTCTAAGCCTGACAGTAGAGTGGGGGTAGGTATGGAGAGGCAAGGTCCTAGCTATGGAGAGGTTGTAAGCACAAAGGATGTACGAGTTCAGGCCCTTCTCGGAAGAAGTAACAGCCCTACGTCTCGGAGCCCGGAGGCGGTCGAGTGGATTATGAATGTATGAATTACAAGGTGCCGAACCCTTCTGCCTGTGGAGGGGGGTGGCTTATATAGAGTGCGCCAGGACCCCAGCCAGCCCACGTAGGAGAGGGTTTAAGGTGAGTTAAGTCTGGGGCGTTACTGGTAACACCCCACATAAAGGCCTTTACTATCATAAAGTCTACTTGATTACAGGCCGTTGCAGTGCAGAGTGCCTCTTGACCTCCTGGTGGTCGAGTGGGTCTTCGTGGTCGAGTCCTTCAGGCCAGTCGAGTGAATCCTCGTTGGTCGACTGGAAGGCGACCTCTTCTAAGGATGTCCTGGGGTAAGTTACTTGGATCAGGTCCATGACCCTACCCTAGGTACATAACCCCATCACCCGGCCCCCTCTCCCCTTCCCCTATAAATAGTGGGGGGTGGGAGGCCTGCCGCACCCCTTCCCCTGGCGCAGCCCCTCCCTCCCCAACACCTCCTCCTCCTCCGTAGAGGTTGGCGAAGCCCTGCAGAAATACCACAAGCTCCACCACCACGCCATCGTGTTGTCGGAGCTCTCCCTCAACTTCTCATGTCCCCTTGCTGGATCAAGAAGGAGGAGACGTCCCCAGGCTGTACATGTGTTGAACATGGAGGCGCCGTCTGTTCGGCGCTAGATCAGATCTTCCGCGATTTGAATCGCCGCGAGTACGACTCCACCATCCGCGTTCTTGTAATGCTTCTGCTTAGCGATCTTCAAAGGTATGAAGATGCACTCCCTCTCTCTCTCTTGTTGCTAGAATCTCCTAGATTGATCTTGGTGATACATAGGAAAATTTTGAATTATTGCTACGTTCCCCAACAAGCATGATGGATGATCTTATGGTAGCAGGCTGCCAGCTCGTTTGCCCCCTAGCCGTTGATCTCTTGGCTCTGAGGAGTCATGTGTATGGCTTTTTCATGCTTGGGCATGTTTGTGATTTTGCCATAGCAGATTTATTATTTACTTTCTCTCGCTTGAACTACCTATATGGAGTTGATATTGCTTTATTTATAAAGCGGAGCGAAACCCTATTTGAGAAGAATAGAAGTTTAATTCGATAAAAAATTACTTCGAGAAGAAAAAAGTTCAATTAGTGATATGTAGATTACAAGATACAAAATTGATATGATTTTCAATTTGTATCAAATAATCAGCATGTTTTAGTTGAACAAGGTAAAATTTTGAAAATTGTGTGGCTTATATTTTGGTTCGTGTGTATAGTATAGTACTCCCTCCGTTCCAAAATATAGCGCGCCCACGCTTTTCGAGGTTCAACTTTGACCATAAATTTAACCCACGAGACCGACTGCGGCGGGATCAAAAATTATATAATTAAAAACTTTTTTTGAATACGAATTCATTGGTATAATTTTTTCGCCCGCCGCAGTCGGTCTTGTTGATTAAATTAATGGTCAAAGTTGAAGCACGGAAACCGAGGACGCGCTATATTTTGGAACGGAGGGAGTATAGGTGTGCGTGTCTCTATGTTTGACGTGGTATCTAGCTTTACGGTCCCGCCTTATGGTTGGGTGGAAGTATACATCTCACCCTTGTTCTTCCGATCGATGCATGCATGACGGTCTAGCTAGCTCCTATAAAATACAAGAAGCCAAACAAGCTGCCTAGCTACTTATAAAAAAGTCAAAATAAATTAAGGAGCCTGTAGTTTTTAGCTAGCTAGGTGTTTGGATGTTTCAGACTAGAGGCTGGCTTTATTGGGTGGAGATCCAATAGTCTGGAGTAATTAATTGTTGATGTTTTAATACGGAGTTGTACTAAATCAGTGACAATTAGTATGGATCAGTGGGAGTATCTATCTCTTTTGGTGGGTCAAACTCTTGGATAAACTGGTTGAAGCATGAATTCAGTACTGTAATTAGAAATCTGTTGGTTAGATGTTAGTTGGGGTTTAACTGGATTGGGTGCATACTTTTTTGAAAATAAGAAAATAGCACAGAGCCTATCTTATATTTGTAAACAGACGAAAGCCTGAAGACAGTGTGTCAAGTACATGAAGCTTGTAAAGTGCACCTAGGTGCAAGGCCACAAACAGGCTAATACAAGAATTATCCATCAATCATTATGGAAAGAGATTGCATGCATGCATACTGACCCCTTCGTTAACTTGAAATGTATATGTGTGGTAGTGTAGTTGCAGTGCAGCTAAGCAACAGACGTCGATCGCACGTGCAATGCGTGTTGGTTTGCGATGGATGCGTGGCCGCCGCTTATACGCACCGTACGTCTCGTCTCGACTCAGCTAGTTTGGCCTGCTTTCATTTCTTTCTGGGGCATCTCCACGTACCTAGAGAGTACAGCTAGCTTCTTCAATCCTGGCCTGGTCGATCGCTTTGTTTCTTTCTCCATCGTCTTTTTACAACAGTCATGAAGTGGTGCATGTTCTCATCTGTCAACATGAATTAGCAAAAATGAGACCAACCCAAGGACTAACCCTCGTTAGCATTTTTCTATAGAAGAAATTCCGCGAGCACCGCGCGTCCGAGCCGGGACTCAAACTCGGGTGGGTTGACAGCAACCCCAGCTGCCCAACCAACGGATCGACGCTCCGTCCTCTGTCAACATGAATTAGCACAAGTAAAGATAGGTTCTGCCAAGTGGTTGAGAACCCGATGTGCACAATTATGCGATACTCCATTTAGCTCTCTTGAGATATGAAATACTTGAGGCTCGAGTTCCTTTGTGGCAGGAATGTAATCTGCAAGTTCCTTCCTTATTTCCCAGGACTTCATTAATTGTTTCTCATTGTTTAATGATCGAGTTGAGCTACTGGAGTTTGCCACACTAATGATGTATTGTTCTTGTTCTGGATACTTTACCAAGCCTTGGTTTGAAGTGATTGGCTTTCCTGCGTGGAAAATCTGCTTAGGTTCGTCTGGTTTTCAGCCAAACAAATTATCGTTTCTGGAATTTCATAAACACCACAAAAAGGTAAGAACATTTTCGAGAGAGGCATAGGGATGGTAGCACGAGATTTGAATGGCGGTCCAACAATAGGATATGTGTATAGATCTTGTCCTATTTTTACCGGTTAAGGCAATTTTTATTTTATTTTATCTCGATTTACGAACTTGTATCAAACTATGTACTTGATGGCTACTACTTTGATTAATAATATGATGTATGCATCATTTTGATGCAAAGCTCGAAGGATAATTCTCCTTTTCGAAAAAAGGATGTTGCATGGGAAGGATGGCTTGTGTAGCTCCAGCTATGTTCTGCAATCTTGGATGACAATATCAATTCGAATTAGCTTAGCAATGGCTCAGAGAACCACGCAGCTGTAGCAAAGTTGCAGAGGAAGGATAGGTGAATATCCTCTCAGCTTCATGCGTGCGTGCTTGTGTAATTAATTTGTCGACGGAGAAGAGGAGGACATCCAACAACAACCAATGTGATGTTAGAGTAATTCAAACGGAAGTTGTTCTAGTGCTAGTCCCGTTAGGATTAGTACTAGGATGTCATCAAACGTGGCCATATAATTAGACTTGGAAAGTACCAAGTACGTACTAATATTTGGAGTAGTATGAGTCCGGCTGGGATTGTGTTGCAATAGTATTCAGAGATTATTACGAGGCACGACAGGTGCCTCTGGCCAACTTCGAGTTGCTGCGTTCGAGTGCGTGTGTTCTGGTCTCGGTGTTTGCGTGAGTGCCGGCGAGATATCATCGAGCTGCAACGTGATCGTGTGTTCGATCCTTGGGAAAAGGCAACAATTGGTATCAGAGCAAGGTTCGAGTGAAGCCGCGCTTGCCCCGGAGTGGCGACCTGACTAGCGCCTCAGGGCGGGCGATACAGTCGCTGGTGTAGTGACGAGGAGCGACGGGCGATACAGTCGTTGGTTTAGCGACAAGGAGGAGCAGGGGGTATAGTCGTTGATACAACGACGACGATGAGCGGGCAAGATAGTCGTTCGGCGGAGCGACAACGAGAAGGCGGTGAGGGTGCTGTCTTAAGCGAGGCGACGGATGATTGTCGTTCAGCGGAACGACTTGGAGAAGACGGCAAGGGCGTTGTCGTAAGCAAGGCGATGGGTGATCATCGTTGGCGGAGCGAGGAAGAGGCGACAAAGTTGCGAGCTGTCGTCAAGGTGTGCACATGAGTTCTTGTAAGTTGCGTCCAAGAGTTCAGGTGTGTGAGTCTTCTGCTGTAGTTGAGATGCGTCACTGGCAGAGGAGAATTGCGAGCGAGAGCGGGCGGAAAAAGGAATTTTGCCCTGCGTTTCCGTTCGTGGTCGTGGAGTTCCGGCGAGTTCATATACGGTGAAGATGAGTTTCACGTATATAACGAGTTGTGGCCGCTGGACAGGAGGTGTCGTTCGATAAGATGCGGCATCGGCGACAATGGGAAAGATTGAAGATGTGGCGGCTGAAGAGATGTGTCTCCCGTGTACAAGCAACCGATTAGAAGATGAGATCAACGTGAAGATGGACGCTGACCAGTTAAGTTGAGCTCTTGCATGAGGCTATCGTTTAGTCTGCATGTAGCACGCTAAGATGTGACAGCATGGCTGGTAGTCCGGGGTAATCGTTGGTTTCAATCTACCAGTCGGCATGGAAAAAAAAATATGATGATGAAATGGTGGTCATTGTTGCAAGTGAAGTTGCGGTCCGGTAAGTTGCGTCACTGGAGGCAGCCAAGGTGACAAGATAAACAGGTAATCGTCTGCGTGTCTCGTTCGTGTAAAGAGATGGATGTTTGAATTAGGGGATGAATGTTAGAGTAATCCAAATGAAAGTTGTTCTAGTGCTAGTCCCGTTAGGATTAGTAATAGGATGTCATCAACGTGGCCGTATAATTAGACTAGGATGTCATCAACGAGTACGTACTAATATTTGGAGTAGTATGAGTCCGGCTGGGATTATGTTGCCGGATGATTAGTAGTGGTAGTTATTCATAGCAAGAGTCGGCTTTGTAAGCCATCGTTTCTGGCCTGCGTGTATATATACACAGGGCGGGCTAGCTATTGTAACATCAGAAAAACGAAAAGCAATAAAGAAATTATTAGAAGTCACGACAGGTGCTTCTGGCCAACTTCAAATTGCTGCGTTTGAGTGCGTGTTTTTTAGTCCCGGTGTTTGCGCGAGTGTCGGCGAGATATCATCGAGCTACAACGTGATCGTGTGTTTGATTCTTGAAAAAAGCCAACATGTGACAACAAAACCAGGAAGGAGATGGAGACCGCCGATAATGATCGGCAATTGAGTGATCGATTGGTCCACTGATCGCCGGTCGTACTTACTCTTCCTCCTGAGTTTTTCTCTGGTTGCAGCTACTAGCTAGCTACTTTCTCCATCCCAAAATAAATAATTAAACTTTATACTAACAGAAGATACCATCTACTCCCTTCGTTTTTAAATATAAGTTTTTTTAGATATTTTAAATGAACTACAACATACGGATGTATGTAAACATATTTTAGAGTGTAGATTTACTCATTTTATTTCGTATGTAGTCACGTGTTGGAATATCTAGAAACACTTACAGTATTTGGGAACAGAACGAGTACTCCCTTGTTTCATAATATAAGTGAAAATGCTTTTATATTATAGGATGTGACGGAGGGAGTAGCAAATTACCAAGCAGCACCAATTGTAATGACGTGTTGGGGTCCACCGATTGAGACAGTCATAGCACCATTGATGTATCTAATCGTGCTACGTACTTGGCAGCACTCGCATTTGACACCTGTGCATTGCAAGACAAGTAGTACTATGTACTTCCTCCGTCCGAAAATACTTGTCATCAAAATGGTATATCCATTTTGATGACAAGTATTTTCGGACGGAGGGAGTAGTACGTACACGTGTTGCAGGCACACCTGTACATATATATGAAGGACCAACGAAGGAAGGAATCTAAATCTCCCGGGTACTCATACGTAAACGTAGTGGGGCGTCCACGCACGAGCTAGGCAGTACGTCCAGAACTAGCAAAGCTCGGCCCGGCTGGAAGTGTTGGACGTGACGGGACAATGGCGCAGGTACAAGGCCACAGGACGGCAACCAACAACCCAACCGCCTCCCGCTCAACACGTCGCACTGCCCGTTTTAGGAGCACTCGTGCTTGCCAGTTGCTACGTACTCTACTCTACTCTACTCTACTACGACACTTCAGATCGTCCTACCCTAACATGCTGCATGCAACCTCGCTGCAGCCAGCGTCGAGCTGCCACGTACGTTCAAAAGTCTTTCTTAATTCCTTCTTCTTCTCGTGTGCATGCATCCATGCATCTATCCCCATCATCGTCGACACGTAACGTAAGCTACATATGTATGGCCAGGATTCCACCAAGTAAGTCCTCCTGTTGGTGCACTTACTTTACGTACTAGGTACCGTGCCAAGTTCTAATCCAAGATATGCAAGTTCCGAGTAGGTGAGAACCATATCGTGCAGCCAAACGAATGGTCGTTTCTTAATATCCAAAGATACTATTCGTAAGAAATATGTTTTCTCGCAAACAATCATGCATCAGTCCTAAGTTCTAATCCAAACAAATGTTATCGCCTAGATCTCCTACTATTTCACCATTCATTAGTTATTTCATTCGGTGTTATCCTGCAGAATTAGGTGCTCCTACTAGGTCAACTGAGTTAATTAATTCCCCCTACCAGGTCTTCGTCATGGATTTCCTTTTTTTCTTCTAATACTAGTATGTAGGAGGGGTTGCCCTATGAGTCATCGATTCCACAATTTCCGTGGATTCATAGGGTGTTAGAGCATCTCCAGCTGTTCAGCCCCCCAGGCGCCGAAAAAGAGCGGCCTGGGGGCGAACCAGCGTTAGATCGGCCCCTGGGCGGCCTAGCTCCCAACCACGCCCCCAGGCACCGTCCCCCAGCCACGGCAAATTCAAACGTAGTCATTCCCGCGCATAAAATAGACTCCAAAATCTGGCAATCAAGCAGCCAGTAGATCGGCGATCGGATGAAAAGTTCGGCGTATAAAAAACATAAATGACGGAAGCGCGCATCAGGCGGCGAGGTCGGCCTCCGGCGTCGGTGGAGTCGGCGTGCGCGGGCTTGACGGGGTCTCTGTGCTTGGCGGCGTCGGCGTGGCTTCTGTGCTGCGGGCAGTCTCGGCGGCATCATCGCTCGGGCTTGGCGACGGCGTCGGCGTGTGCGTGGGCGTGGGCGGCGTCGTCGTGGGCGTGGGCGGCGGCATCGTGGGCATGGGCGGCGTCGTCGAGGGAAGCTGGTTTAGGGTGAGGCCACGCTCCACCATGTACCACGCCTTGACCGCCTCATCGGTACTCTGGAGCATGTCTGCCCCGCCAAGCAGGAAAGTCAGGTCGGTGTTCCTCTTCTTCGCGGCGACGTTGGTCCGGAGTAGGTCGAGCTTGACGGCGCTGCTAGATATCAACGCCGACCACCGCGCCTTGGTCTTTTCTTCATGAAGGGCGACCCGGACCTGTGCGTCGGCGAGGCAGTGCTGGATAGACTCCTGCACGCGAGCGGTGGCCGCGTCGGCATGTTTCCCCTTCTTGGCACCTTTGTTGCCGTTCGGTCGCCCTTCTGACGCGCCCGGAGTCGGCGCGTCCGGCTTGTAGGTCTCCTTGGCCTTGTTGAGGGTGCACCGGACTTCCGCCCACTTCTCGCACTTGTCAATGCGCTTGTAAACGTGGAGGTACTTGAACTCGGCGTCGTTGTTGCTCTGCCGATACAGGACGAACATGCGCAGCAACTGCACGGACGAACAAACAGTTGGCGGGCGCACACGGCGAAGAGAGGCGGGAGACCGGCGTGGCATACCTGATCCTCAACGCTGGCGCCGCTCTCCGGGCGAGCGGCGACCTCCTCGACGACCTCCTCGCCTCGGCCTTGGCCTGGTCCGCCGAAGCGGAAGCGGCAGCAGCAGCCGCCGCAGCCGCGTGTGCCGCGTTGTCACGGGCCTTCTTGGCGAGGGCCCTGTTCTAGCGGTCGGCGGTGACGGCCTCCTGTCGCTGCACTTCCACCCTCCAATCGGCATTTGTCATGCCCGGTGGCTTGGACGGCGGCGCCCTCGGCTTCCTCTGCTTCGGCTGGGCGATGGAGGCGGTCGCCGTTGCCGCGGCGCGGGGGACGACGTACTTCTTCGGTGGCATGGCGGCCGGCAGGGAGGCGAGCGGGAGGGAGATTGGCGGGAGAAAAGGAGAAAATGGAAGGAAAGTGGGGAAAAGCGGGAAGAGACGGCAGGAAGAGGCGCTCGACTCGCCGACAGGGCGGACCCACGTGCCCTTTTCGTTTGTGCCGGCGCCCCAGGCGCCCCAGGGTGCCGGGTTCTGCCTAGGTCCGCCGGCACCAGTTTCGGCCCGAGCCGGCGAAGAACGGGCTTCTGGGGGAGGGGGGACGACTGGGCCGTTTTTTCGGCGCCGGCGCGGCAAAAACGCCTGGGGAGGGCCTGTTGGGGACGCGGCTGGAGATGCTCTTAACACACAATTTGGTGCCAACACGTATGGTTTTGAGACCAAATAAGCAATGGTTCCAAATAGGCAATTCGTGCAAAGTAATGACTGCATGTTATCCTAAACATTTGACGAGTGCAAATTAACAAGTGCAAGTTATCCCAAACATTTAGAGTTTTGCCGACTTGTGGGTCTAAGGAGATTTTGCGGATGAGTCATAAAGTTTGTATCATTTTTTCATCCATTGTGTGTGTTCTAGTTCCCGGATATACTTGCAACGTTCTAGATCCAAACAGATTTTCGTGGTTGTCGTGACTCTTTCCGTGGTGGTCGAGACATGGTGTGCACGAAACATTCTAGGCTTTGGAAAAATTCTTCTTCTATGTTTTTTCTCTATTTACTTTTCATTGTTTTTAAGTTCCATCCTTTACTTTGCAAGCGAGAGCGGGCCACTGAAATCACACCTCTTAGAGCATCTCCAATAGATGGTCTAAAATTTGGCAGTCCAAAATCAAAGATGTAGAATTTGGACCGCCAAAAAATGCGTTTTGGAGCTTCGAAAAAAACTCAACTCCAACAGATAGTCCAAATTGATGGTCCAAAAGAGCAACTCCAATAGATGATCCAAAATGAAGATGTAAAATGACATACTACTAGTCCATTCAACATAGTTCAAACATCAAATTCAACATTGTTCAAACATCAAATTCAACATAGTTTAATACATCAACTTCAACTACTACTTATTCAAACTACTAGATAAAACTGCTCCTCACCGGAGCTACGGAACTGCTCCCAGAACTCATCCTTCGTCGGGTCGTCGCACCCCTCCTCCTCCTCCTCCGAGTAGTCTGCCCAGTCCTCCTCGGAAGAGGACTCGACGGGGATCACCATCGAGGGACCGGCCTCATCCTCCTTCTTCGGACCCTTCTGCTTGTGCTCCACCTCACGCTTCCAGTAGTGCTCCATCTCGGCCTGCACGTACTCTGGATGCTCCCGAGCAAACCTCGCCATCGCCTCCTCATCGGTCTCGCCAGCACTGACGACAACCGACGGCTTCTTCGTTGTGATCTCCTTCATGTTGATGCCCTGTGGCACAAGCATCTCCGCTACCGTCCGACTCTCGATCTCTGGAAAGTTGAGGTGCGACCGAGGCCTCTCGGCACGCCACACCGCCACGTCGTAGGCACGCGCGGCCTCGTGGGCGGAGGGGTACGTACCGATCCAGCAACGCCTTCCGGCGTTGGTGAACTCCACACCCCACTTACCGGAGGGCTTCTGCCTCACGCCGAAGAAGCCCGACTTGCCCTTCGGTGTCTTCTTCGGCGCCATCAGAGAGCGGTAGAGCGGCGTGTGGCCGGGGCGGTGGCGGACGGAGCCGGGCGTTGCTGCGGGGTGTCGGTGGCGGGCGGGGTGGTGGCTGACGGAGCCGAGCGGGGCGGCG
>NC_041381.1:710210163-710211338 GCF_002162155.2 Triticum dicoccoides
AAACAGCGGCGGGGGCCGGGGCGGCGCCGGATCTGATGCGGGCGGCGTGCGGCGGGGCCGCAGCGGGGTGTGGAGGCGGCGAGGCGGTGGCGGACGGGCGGGAGGTCGCGGGCGGGCGGGCGGGAACGAAAATGAAGTGGCGGTTGGGTGTTCGCGGACGGCGGCTGGTTTTGGACCAGATGCATCTCATGATGTATATTGGCATCTGCGAGGTGTTGCATTTTCAATCACAAGGAGGCCGCGGTCCAATTTTTTTTGCATATGGACCATGTGTTGGAGCAGCGTTTTTTGCCTCAGACGGTCCAAAAGTTAGTTATTTTTCATTTGAACCATCTATTGGAGATGCTTTTACAAACCTACAGCGGGATGTAATTTCATATAAAAGATTGAATGTCTTTGAGTTTTTTTCTTCGTTTAATGTCCTGTGTTTTTACTAGTTCCTACCACTGGTGTTTTGAAGTTCATGCGAAGAAACAGATACACGCACATTTAGAAAGGTGCCGGCTAAATACTTTTTGTGCTGACGTTGATTATAAATTTTAGTACAAACAAGTTGTACATTCTTTGTATTGTCCGGTAAAGGGTGAATTTTATTGACTCAAAATGAAGCATCAAGAGGATACAAAGACAATAAGCACATATCTAGCATCTGCGTAGTTAGGGTGCACACAGCCAACACCTATGCACGCACACAGTAGCACGGCGATAAATAATAAAGTCATATAAGACCAAACTTATGCGCAGGCGAGGAAAAAAAATTTCAAAGCGATCTGATCCACAATCAACAAACTAATGCAATGACCATATCTGCATCAATCATCTTATGACACCACACTACTAGGAAAAGGGCTATAGATAGAATTGATACTAATAGCGCACCGAGGAAGCAGTGCGCCACTACTATATACTAATGGCGCACCAGAGGGTGATGCGCCATTAGTGTGGAAGACACTAATGGAGCACCAGAGACATGGTGCGCCACTAGTATTAATTTTTTTTCATTTTTCCATACATACTAATGGCGCATCAGGTCGAAGTGCGCCATTACTAGTTAGCGCCACTACTGTATTTTTTTTATTCTTTTTTTTGTAAAACTACTAATGGCGCACTCTGGCCAGGTGCGTCATTACTAGTTTAGACTAGTAATGGCGCACTGTGACCTGGTGCGCCATTAG
>NC_041381.1:710212817-710221315 GCF_002162155.2 Triticum dicoccoides
CACCCACCCCCTCCCTCGCCTTCCCAGCCCTCGAAACCCTAGAAACCTGCGGCACCTCTTCGCTCAAGCTCCACCGTGCGAGGCGATAGGCAAGGCGGCGGGCGGAATCTGCTTCAACACCGGGCCAGCGAGCCACGGAAGCAGGGCGCGACGGCGCTCGACCCCTCCACCCCCTCCACCTCTTCTTCCTCGGGGAAGCAGAGCCAAAGCGGAAGCAGAGCCGAACTCGCCGCTGTAGACGTGCTCGCTCGCCCCCAGTAGACGTGCTCGCCGCTGTAGACGTGCTCGTCGGGGCCTCTCCTCCGACGTCACCGGTGAGCCACCGCGCCCTGCCCTCTCCCTCTCTGCTCCTCCCTCCTTGCCCTCTCCCTCTCTGCTCGATCCCCTCTCTTCTCTGTCTCCACCTTCTATTCTTGCCTGTGAGGTGTTTGATTAAATGTCAATTCAAACGATTGATGCAGCCGCGTCCACCGGAGCACCATGACCGCGTTTGCGACCTCGTCTCTGCTCCATCGCCGTCTACGACCTCGTCTGCGACCGCGTCCGTCGAGGTGAGTTCACCAAAATTCAGTAGTGTGTGCACCAAAATTCAGTGTTGTCTGCATTTTGGTTGTAATCTGGGTTAACTATTCCGTTTTTTGGCTTTGCTATTATGAACATAAATAGTTGGTAGCAATTTCAAGTGATATATATGTGGTACATTGCCATTAATGAAATAAATGGAATCATTCATCTCATTCCATGCATGGTCTGTGTATGATGCTGTCAAGATTTAGTGTTTTCCTTGCTGCAACTAATCTTGCAGCAAGATTCTAGTTAGAAGTTCCTTTGCAATACTACATTCTTCCAACTAATGCAAGCAAAATCAGAGAAGCCACTCCTTCTAACTACACTAGAGATTGTAGTTAAGTTCTAAATAATCACCCACTAATTGCACCCTTCTAATTAACTGCACAGGAGATCCACCCCTGTAATCACTCCAATGCATCAACAGAGAAGTTTGCTACATGATTGCCATTATACTCCTTGCTACTAGTTGCATTATTTCTCAGTGCTATAAATGTGTTTAACTTGTAGCTTCTAGATTAAGTGAGTAGCCAGTACTTTAGTGAGTAGCTTAACTTGTTTAAGTACTGCCAGTTAGTAGTACTGATATTAAATGATGCCCGAAATGATGTATTATGTATCTTTAGCATGATCTGTTTCACATAACAAATGATGCCTGAAATGAATTCTTGTGTAAGTGAAGGCTTGCTATGTTATTGCAGCCAGATGTTTTCTGTTTCCTCATTTGGATTACTCAGTTATTTAGTTTATTATTACTTGGGAACAGTACTATGAGAAAAAAATGATTATCTGCATTGCATTGTTAAGTGTTGTACTAGGAAGTGACAGGGAGTAGTGTAGTGGCATGGCCATTGACCTATGGCTGGCATCTAGACAGCACACACATATATACAGAGGCACATTGTGGTGCTGCTTTGTTTCTGTGATCACATTGTGGTGCCTGACACATTTGCCCCATCATTTCGTTACCCCTTTCTCCTGAAATGTTGATTAATTTCCGTTTGGGTTGAGAATGGGGCACTCCTAGGTCAAGAAAATTAGCAAAGGTCATGCCCAATTTTCTTGACCTAGAAGGTGCCCGATTCTCAACCGAAACAAAAATTAATCAGCATGTATCTTGACATCAACCAACTTCTGCTGCTTATGTCCTATTTTGAGCAAAGGTACCCCGAGAGGCCCTTGAGTTTGCCGGAATGTCGATTAACTTCCGTTCCGGAAAATTCGGGTACTCCATATGTCCTATTTTCAGCAAAGGTAATGCTGAAATTTTCCCTGAATTTTAGCATGACTTTGGTAAAAATAGGACATATGGGGTACTTGCGACTAATGCCTATTATCATGCATGTTTTATGATCTGTTGTAAGGGTACTAATTGGTCTCTTCTGCTGCTTATCAGAGATGGCGGGAAGCAGCCACCGTCGCTCTGCGACACCGCAGTACGAGTTGGATGCTTTCAAGTTCTTCACTATCATACTTGAGACTTCAGTATCATCCATGACGCAGGTATATAAAACGAGAGATCTCCCCTTCACCCATCTCATTATGATATCTGTTGTTTGCTACATCACTCATTGTCCCAAACTGTAGAGGCTGCCTGACAGTTTTATGAACGTGCTGATGGGTGAAGATCCGCCAAATAATGTGAAGCTGCGACAGGCCGGCAGCGGGTTTCGCAGGCAGTGGGATGTGGAGTTGGTGATCAAGAAGGGCCACATGTACTTGTCTCGTGGGTGGGAGAAGTTCTACCGTGCCTACGACCTGCGGTTGGGGTACTTCCTTCTCTTCAGGTACGACGACGACGCCACCATGCTCATCGTGAAGGTGTTCAATACGACTATGTGTCGCATGCGCTACGCTGCCGATGATGATGCCGGTATGCTCTGCCTCTTCTTATTTCTCTACATTTGGCTTTGTCTCACATCGATTGTTAACGGTCATTGTTGCATTTTGGACAGGTAATGGGAGCAGCAGCAGCGACACTGGCTACAACCAAAGCAGCAACGACTATGGCTGTAGCGAAAGCAGCAACGATTCTGGCTGTAGCGAAAGAAGCAGCGATTCTGGCAGCAGCATAGACAACAAGAAGGATGATCCGGACTTGAGTGCGGGAGAAGAGGAGCAGAGTGAGGATGAGGAGCTGCAGGATGACGATGGGCATCAGGCTGAGGATGACCTAGCGTTGGTGGTGGCTGACCAAGGGCAAGAGATGGTGGTGGCTGACCATGGGCAAGAGATGGAGGTGGCTGAGGATGACCTAGCGATGGTCGTGCCTGAAGGTGGTCTCGCGATGGTGGTGGTGCCTGACAATGACCACGCACCGGTGGTGGCGCCGGCGATCCCACAGCTGGGCGACATGACCACGCCAATTGTGGTAGAAGACTACATCCCACTGCCTCCACTGCCTCCACCGCCTCGCCGCTCTTGGCGCATCAGGGAGAGGAAGGAGAAGGAGAAGGAGAAGAACAATGCATGAGAACTGAACTTTGTCAGGTATGTCAGATCTCCTATAGGTTAGTTATCCAAAATGATATATATATATACTTAGTTACCTATGTTATCTCTAATATGCTTAGTTTCCTATAGGTTAGCTTCATTTTTACCTAAGTTGGCTCTAATATGCTAACTTAGA
Source organism: Triticum dicoccoides (assembly GCF_002162155.2). Classification (NCBI taxonomy): domain Eukaryota; kingdom Viridiplantae; phylum Streptophyta; class Magnoliopsida; order Poales; family Poaceae; genus Triticum; species Triticum dicoccoides. Next base: position 710,216,014 of record NC_041381.1, read on the forward strand.
GCTTATATGCTTAGTTTCCTATAGGTTAGCTCCAAAATAACTTATGTTAGCACAAAATGATCAAGTTTACATAATAAGCTTATAGTCTTTTTCTTATTCTTCTTCTTTTCCAAAATGACATAGGTTAGCTTCATTTTACCTAAGTTGGCTCTAATATACTAACTTAGAGCTTATATGCTTAGTTTCCTATAGGTTAGCTCCAAAATAACTTATGTTAGCACAAAATGATCAAGTTTACATAATAAGCTTATAGTCTTTTTCTTATTCTTCTTCTTTTCCAAAATGACATAGGTTAGCTTCATTTTACCTAAGTTGGCTCTAATATACTAACTTAGAGCTTATATGCTTAGTTTCCTATAGGTTAGCTTCAAAATAACTTATGTTAGCACAAAATGATCAAGTTTACATAATAAGCTTATAGTCTTCTTCTTATTCTTCTTCTTTTCCAAAATTCTTCTTATTCTTCTTCTAGTGTTCTTCTTCTTCTAGTATTCTTCTAGTCTTCTTCTTTTTCTTCTTCTAACTTCTTGTTTATCATTTTGCAGATTTGATTTAATTGACGGAAGCTTGCGTGGATGGAGTGCTTCTTTTCCATTTGTGTTTTTATTTTGTATCATGTGAAACTTTTGTGAATTGATGGATAACGGTGTTGGATGAACAATGTGAAACTTTTGTAATATGTAATGATGGAACTATGTGTTGGCTATGTATGTATATATGATGGAACTTGTGTGTTGGCTATGTATGTATATATGATGAAATTTGTGTGTTGGCTATGATTGTTATATGGATGCTTGTTGTATATATATGTGTTGGATATCTCATAGGTGAAATAGTGACTTGAGATTAAGAAAAAAAATTGTGACTAATGGCGCACTACAATGTGATGCACCATTAGTATAAAAGACACTAGTGGCGCACTGTGGGCAAAACTAATGGCGCACTGCCTGGTGCGCCATTAGTATACCAGATACTAATGGCGCACCAGTGGTGCGCCATTAGTAAAAAATACTAGTGGTGTGCTATTAATGGCGCACTGGTAATGCGCCATTAGTAGGCAAAACAAGTGCGTCATTAGTAGGCTTTTTCCTAGTAGTGCCACATAGAGAACGAGGTTCTTCAATAGCAATGCCTTCAGGAAGGGAGCAGCGCTCACTCACCGGATCCGACCGCAAGGCCAGAATCTAGGTTTTCACCCTGAAGAGTCAATCCGAACATATCCGAACAATGTCTTTAACAAGGTAACGGCATAAAAACATCATCATTGCCAGGTATATCCAAGACGGAATACCTAGACTTTCACCCCGAAACTCGAGATCGGGTGCTCGTGTAGCACCACCCTCGCCATCAATTATGTGTTGTCGCCACATTCTTTGTATTGTAACTTCAACAATCTAAAGTTGTATTCTTACTAAAAATATGCAACTTGTATTAAATTGTTGTACCTTGGAGTAAAATCTTTCGCGGATAATGAGAGCGTGGGATGGCGAAGATCCTGTTTAGCACTTAAGGCGCTACTTATTCCGGCAACAGACCGCGCACAAGGGAGATCGCTCCATATTTTCTGAGCAGAATGTAGCAGTGTGGTTCTTTCGGTTTGGGACATTCCAGAAGCTTCTGTCGCTGGATTGTTTTGGTTTTTCCATTTCCTCTGTTTTCTTAATTTTCGGGTTTTGTTTGATTTTTTCTTTTCTTTCTTTAATTTCCACGCCTGTTCAATTTTGTTGTTTTCTTTGAAATTCGTGATTTTTCAAAATTCATGGAATTTTTTATACTTCACAAATGTTTTTCATAGTTTTGATTTTTTTTCTTTCAAAATCATGTGTTTTTCAAATTTTCAAACTCGTGAATATTTAAATTTATGAAATTTTATAAAATTAAAGATTTTTTTTGGAATTCATGAACTTTGTTGAACTACACAAACTTTTTTTGAGTTTCTGAACTTTTTCAAATCTGTGGAGTTTATTTCAAAGCTAGGAATTTGTTGAAGTCCACTTTAAAAACCAATGGTCAAAAAGGCAGCGGCATGAGCTCCTCGGACGATCAAGCAAACAAATACTCGTAGCTTTTTTGGGGGATGCGAATCCTATATACATACGAAGTTAATCTCCACTAACTTATTTATCTCAATATGCACACATGCCACCTCATCAATGGCCCGCCACTACATGCATGAGAAAAGTTTTCAATTATTAGTTGATCCCATGCAGACCTTTCACCTCATCACACATGCCACCTCATTAAAGGTCCACTTAACATTCATGAAAAAAGTTCTCCGTTACGTTATGCCACTTATATTCAAAACATATTCTGACTACACAATAATCAAATACCACCTCATCAATGGTCTACTCAATATTCATGAAAAAAGGTTATCCATTACGTTATGCCACTTTTATTTATTCGAAATATCTTCCGACTACACAATAATCAAATGCATATATAATATTTATTTTTAGCTTTAGTTCATAGATTATTAATTCAACGATGAAAGCTTCATACAATCAAATCACTGAGATACGTTGCAGTTTTTTGTGAGAATGAATTTACTCTCTTTTTTGGCGGTGCCATGAGGTTAGAGACTTTTCTGTCTTTGCAGATTCGATTATTCAGATCTGATGAGTTTATGTTGGTGTGTTAAACTTTTTTTATTGGTTTGGTTCCTTATGGACTTGAAATTTTTCATCGACATCATGGTGAAGATATTGTCATCCGACGGCCTGCACTTCTAGGAGATCATCCCTGGCCAAGTATGTTCATCAATCAAGTTTTCCATCTTTTTGGATGGGCGACTAAAGGTGCTTTCAAATATCATTATTTCGTGCGGGTGAAAGAGTGACAACATCGTTGCTCCAGTCCAATTGCAACCTCTTTACTGAAGTCTTTGGAGTATTTCTTCTAGCAGAGATTGAAACCCCAAAGAAGGTGTTTCTGAGACATTTCATTGTAATTCTTAGTCACAGGAGTTCCTTGATATTGTCTTGGATTTTATATCCAAATCAGTGTAACTGTAATTTTTTTTGAAACAATTGTAATTGTTATGAGTATGAATAAAATTATAGGTGTTCTTCAAAACAAAAGAAGAAGCAAACCTATAGCACCGCCAGGTTCCTAACTAGTTTTGTTTAATTTTACCTTTTAAAATATTTTTAAATTCTTCAAAACATTAAACATTCTGATTATGGAAAAGGTTCCAAAATAAAAATTGTGTTTGTAAGTTATAAAAAATTTCAAAAATTTCAAACACGTATGTCAATCAAAAATGTTCTTTTTTAAGGAATATACCGAAATTTTTAAAAATGTACTTGTTTCGAAAAAGGTTCCGTTTTCCTAAAAAAAGGCGGGTTATAAAAATTGTTACAAATTCCAAAAAATTGTATTTCAAGAAATATTCAGTTTTTTAAAATGCTCGAATTTGAAAAAAATTGTTCACGTTAAAAAAGTAGTTTATATTTTTCGAAAATGGTCAGAGACATTTTTAAAACAGTTCAAATTTATTCTTGTGAATGAAAAAAATGCTACATTGCTGAACCACTACAGTAGTAGTTTTTTGAGTATATAAGACCAATACAGTACCTTTTTTAGGAGAAAAAACCACTACAGTACCGAGTCGCTTCATTTTTTTTAAGGAATGGTAGCGAGTCGCTTTAGTAAATTGATTCGTGACTGGATCGCTACAAGGGCAAACCATTCGAGAGCCGCTCGTGCGTCGGGGTCACTATTGGAACGTCAAATTCCAAATTGGTCCGGCCTAGAGCGCCAGGCCACAGCCTCCTTTTTTTTTCTTATCTTTTTCTTTCGTTTTTCAGTTTCTTTTTTATCCTTTTGTTGATATCTCCCACTATGTAAAACATTTTAAAAATATTAAATGTCTATAGAAAAAATATTTCTTATGGATACAATGTTTATAAAAATAGTTGATCGTGTATTTAGAAAATCTTAATCAAGCATTTGAAAAATGTTAATCAAGTACTTGAAAAATGTTAATCAAGCATTTGGCAAATATTTTATCTATATTGAAAAAATGTCTCTCATGTATACGAAAACTGTATACAGGAAAAACTACAATGTGTATGGAAAAAATATTGATCATGTATTAAAAAATCATAATCAAGCATTTGAAAAAGATTTAAATCTGTGCAGGCATAGTTTTGTTCATATATGTGAACAACGTATGCAAAAAATTTAAGATACGTATAAAAAATGTTGATCATGTATTCCAAAAAATTGAACATGTATAAAAATGTTCCTGATGTGTCATATGGTGTTGTTGTAGAATGATCACTACGGCTATCAATTTAATTTTTCATGTGAACTTTAAAAAAAATCAGAATTTTGGAAATATTTGTAAATGTAATAAAATACATCAATATGAAAAACTATTTGTGAATTTTCAAATATGTTCTGGAATTTTAAAAATGTTCATGAAAATGTTCAAGTTTTTAAAATGTTTTATGGATTTAAAAAATGCTTGTGAATTAGAAAATTGCTCCAAATTCTAAGCACTCTAGGTATGTTGTCTCTTAGTTTTTTTTTTGAGGGGTGATGGCTTTGGGGGTTGCTGGTGAGCCCACCTATATATGGGTATTTTGTACATTCCGATTACTTGGGCCCGTGACAAGCTGTTGTGACGGTTGTATGGTTTCTCCTATAGGGGGAGACTAGTATAGCATCTGCCATTAGGTGGATCACAGGATCAACCTTCAAATTTTATACTTAGACAATTTTAAAAAGTTCTGATTTTTTTTTTGACAACATACCTGCAGGGTATGTCTACAACTCCAAAAAAAATCAGCTCCAAACTCAAACTACGGTTAGAGAATAGAAAAAAGATAAATTCGACAATAAATGGTATCAGCCTTGGGTTAATAGTTTTTGACACTATTCACATCCAATTTTCTCTTTTTGGTTCTTTGAGTGTAACTAGAATTATGAGTTGAAACTTTTGATATGTTACATCAAACGTGGATGTGTCTCTACAAATATTTTTGTATTTTTTAAACATGTTTTGTGTATTCGAAAAGATTGATCTCACCTAAAGGCAGATCCTATACTAGTCTCTACCGTTCTCTTTGTGTTATGTCTCAGCGTGTGTGGTGTTTGCTTGTGGTCAGCTTATTTTGTGGGCTACAAAGGAGCTCACGTGACCACCACAGCCAAACACGAAGAAATTCCACCTTCCTCTCAAAACAAAATAGTGGATGGAACAACAAGCCAAGCCGGAGCAACAAAGGAAAACGCCACTACACCCAGAATTATAAAAGTCCAACGTAACACAGATATTCAGGTAGGGAGCCTCAAC
>NC_041381.1:710221913-710275437 GCF_002162155.2 Triticum dicoccoides
AACTTAACACAGACAATACCATAATTGAGTCAACAAATCATAGCTCCTGTCTCGTCTGTAACATGCAGGCTAGCAAGCAAACATGCACTAGGCAGGCCCACAAAACACTTTTAAATTTAAATTTTTTAACATGCAGGCTAGCTGAAAGGATCGATATAGTTGACTAGAGGGGGTGAATAGGCAACTAACAATTTTTAAGCTTTTCTTTACCAATTTAAACTTTGCAACAAAATAGGTTGTCTAGATATGCAACTATGTGAGCAACCTATATGATGCAATAACAACTAGCACATAAGCAAGCAAGGGATATAACACAAGTAAGCTTGCAAAAGTAAAGGGACGAACTAACCAAGAGTGGAGCCGGTGGAGACGAGGATGTGTTACCGAAGTTTCTTCCTTTTAAGGGGAAGTACATCTCCGTTAGAGCGGTGTGGAGGCACAATGCTCCCCAAGAAGCCACTAGGGCCACCGTATTCTCCTCACGCCCTCACACAATGCGAGATGCCGTGATTCCACTATGGGTGCCCTTGAAGGCGGCGACCGAACCTTTACAAACAAGGTTGGGGCAATCACCACAACTTAATTGGAGGCTCCCAACGACACCACGAAGCTTCACCACAATGGACTATGGCTCCGAGGTGACCTCAACTGTCTAGGGTGCTCAAACACCCAAGAGTAACAAGATCCGCTAGGGATTAGTGGGGGGAATCAAATTTCTCTTGGTGGAAGTGTAGATTGGGGCCTTCTCAACCAATTCCGAGCAAATCAACAAGTTTGATTGGCTAGGGAGAGAGATCGGGCAAAAATGGAGCATGGAGCAACAATGGAGCTTTTGGGGGGAGAGGTAGGTCAACTTTGGGGAAGAAGACACCTTTATATAGTGGGGGAAACAATCCAACCGTTACCCACCCAAGCAGCCACGCACAGAGCGGTACTACCGCTTGGGCAGGGTGGTACTACCGCTGAACGAGCGGTACTACCGTCCCTCCCAGCGGTACTGCCGTGCTCACGAGGGTTGCAGGGTCCTGGACCCAGAGCGGTACTACCGCGGAAGTACGGGTGGTACTACCGCTTGGAGCGGTACTACCGCCACTACTGCCGTTCCTAGTACCGTAAAACCCGACACGAAAAACAGCGGTCACGAGTCGAGGCGGTAGTAGCCCGGAACCACTGCGGTACTACGGCCGAAGACAACAAGCGGTACTACCGCTCGAGGAGCGGTACTACTGCTTGACGTGCTTCGGCGGTACTGCTGCTGAGGACCGTGGTACTACCGCTGGGACAGGTCTAGGCAGGCACGGAGAGGAAATGTGGCTCCAATGAAGCGGAAAGGAACATTGGGTGTGATAAGGATGTGTACGTGTTGATTCCACCCTATCCTTACCAAAGCGGATCCCCTCTTGATAGTACGGTGATTCCTACGAAACTAGTCCACCAACACAGAAACGAAGGAGCTACACCGTCTTGAATAAAACACCGGAGGGGAGGTAATCGTCTCGTGCCAAAGGATGAATCTCTGAAAAACTCAACGCACACGATTAGTCCGCAAAAGCATTGTCATCAATCACCAAAACACCTTGGGGATAAATATGCCTTTACAATCTCCCCATGTTTGGTGGATTGATGACAATACGGGATTTGCACGGGAAGAAAGCGCAAAACCCCACAACTCACAAATGTAGATGAGCTCCCCCTAGATGTGTGCTTAACTAGAAAGGTGCTTTGGACTGCACGGCACACATACTAGGATCAACGCTCCCCCTACATTTTGGAGACCAACGACCTAAGCAATATATATGAGAGCAAAGAGTATATAACAAGATAAGCATGCAACTCATAAGCTAGGTAGACATAGATAAAGATAAACTAGAGATAAGGTAGCATATGTCTCACACCATATGTCTGGAACTTAGGTCTCACTGACACAAAACCAAACAAAGCAAACAACGAGCGAGAAAGCACACCACAAAGAAGACACACTCGCGAAACAGACAACGATGACACAAATCCCTAAACTCTCTCCCCATTTGGCATCGAGACACCAAAAAGAGAGGGAGTGAAGCTACGGCACTAGGTGATAGCAAGGTCGCGAACATCAGAGCTCAGCATGATCGTCTTCGCTACCGTCATCGGTCGGGAACTGCTCGGCATCAGAATCTGTCCACGGGCAATGCTGCTGAACCCAGTCCTCCTCCTCAGTAAGCTGGTCCTCAGAACCACTAAGAACGATAGCACCCATCTGACGCATAAGCTCCTTGTGACGACCCCTGGCCTTCTTCTTAGCAACATGAGTGATGTACTGGCCGTGAGACTCCATGCAGAACATCTTCTTTACCTTGAGCTTGAGCTTCTTTGCCCAAGAGGGCTCAGCCCCAGAAGGCTCATAGTCATCATCATCCTCAGCCTCAGCCTCCTCCTCGGTCTCCATAGCAGCAGCAGATGATGCACCCCCAGACTTAGGGACCGGAGTGCCCCAATTGTCCTTCTTCATCAGACGCTTGACCTCATGAGACACCAAATCTCCAGTCTCTAGCATAACCTTGGGATATACATGATCCCAGGCCTTCTCAATAAGCAGCATGATGAAAGGACCATAGATTGGGCACTTACGCTCAGAAATGGCAGAGAGGAGTTCAAACCACATAACATGGGAGATGTCCAGGGACTCGCCAGTGTTTTCTTCCTTCTCACGCTGGCAGAAGAGAAGAATGTCCACGAGATAAGAATGAACCACATCCAGATTCCCTATGCGAGGGAATAGAGTCTCACGGAAGACACGGTGAAGAATATCCAGAAAGGCAGGCAGCTCATAAGTTTCCTTCTTAGTCTTAGAGTTTTTCTTCAGCGTGCAATAGGGCCAGAGAGCTTGCTTTTGAGTGGAGGTTGTGTTGCGGTGAGGGCGAAAGCCGACAGGAGACGCAAGACCGTGATATTCCACCCCAAGCAACTCCATGAACGCCTTCCACTTGACAGAAAGCAACTTGCCATTGGTCATCGAAGTCAGTGTCCCGTCCTCATCAGTCCCAAGATGAACCGTGGCATAGAATTGGGCCACAATATCAGGATCAAAGTCTTTGTTGAATTGCATGATACCGAGAATGTTCAGTTGAGAGCACATTTGAAGAGCTTCACCAAAGTACTCAGGATCCTTCTCCATATAGCCGGTGTCGATGGAGCGCAGATTGACATAAAGGTTCTTCTTGGCCTTGAGCACATCAAAGAAAATGGCAAACTGAAACCTGTTCCAGAACGGATGGTTGACCAAAGTGGGATCTTGGTCTGCCTCATAGGGGTTGCGGCGATGCCTTGCCCAGAACTCCTTGGCTTGCATTTCTGTCACGGTTTCGCCAGTTTGCTTCGGCTTAACATCAGACTTCTTCTTGAGTTGAGGTGGAGGTGGAGCACTTGAGGAACCTCCTGCAGGCTCAGTAGTGCGGTAACGCTTCGACGTGGCACGACCGGGGTTGACACGGCGAGCCTGATGCTCAGGATGCTCATCACCTGGAACCACACACAAGAACAGGCAGAACAACCAGAAAGAAAGAGCATAAGCCACAAAACACACCAAAAAGGATCACTGAATGGTAAGAGTACGGTGGAACTAGGTAGCAAGCGGTAGTACCGCGACCTGTAAGCGGCAGTACCGCTCCAGGGGAGCGGTAGTACCGCTCGAGGCGAGGAAACAGCGGTTCCCCACTACCGTGGTCAGATCCGGCACTACCGTCCTACCAAATTCAAAAATACTTCTACCAACCACTAATCCAAACTGCCTAGATGCCTTCTCCATCCTACTCAAGCCTAGATTTGGCCAAAAATCTAGAGATGCAACCACTATTGCCCCTAAGATTCTAGATTGAAAATCTAGACAAGAAGAGAGAGGGAACGGGGGCAATACCGGCATCCATGGCAAGAGGGCGAGGTGGGGATCGATTCCACCGAAGGGAATGGAGAGGGACGCCCCGGAGAGGGAGATCCGCCGGAGCCCTCCCGCAGCGACCGGTTACTGGAGAGACGAAACGGAGCGAGGGGGCGAGCGAATGGGTATGGAGGAGAAGAAAACTCCCCCTACCCCCGATATAACCCCCTGCCCCCGCATCGCAGCGGTAGTACCGCGCTGGTGGGCGGTAGTTGATGGGGTTATGTACCTAGGGTAGGGTCATGGACCTGTTCCAAGTAACTTACCCTAGGACATCCCTAGAAGAGGTCGCCTTCCAGTCGACCAACGAGGATTCACTCGACTGGCCTGAAGGACTCGACCACGAAGACTCACTCGACCACCAGGAGGTCAAGAGGCACTCTGCACCGCAACGGCCTGTAATTAAGTAGACTTTATGATAGTAAAGGCACTTTATGTGGGGCGTTACCAGTAACGCCCCAGACTTAACTCACCTTAAACCCTCTCCTACGTGGGCTGGCTGGGGTCCTGGCGCACTCTATATAAGCCACCCCCCTCCACAGGCAGAAGGGTTTGGCACCTTGTAATCCATACATTGATAATCCACTCGACCGCCTCCGGGCTCCGAGACGTAGGGCTGTTACTTCTTCCGAGAAGGGCCTGAACTCGTACATCCCTTGTGCTTACAACCTCTCCATAGCTAGGACCTTGCCTCTCCATACCTACCCCCCACTCTACTGTCAGGCTTAGAACCACGACAGTTGGCACCCACCGTGGGGCTAGTGTTTTAGCGATTTTGTGGAGAAGTTGCGATTCTTCCGAGTACTTTCATCATGGTGTCTGCTGGAATTTTGGTCGAGGGTCAAGAGATCCGTCTCGGCGCTCTCGCCTTCATCGCCGACGACTCCGCATGGCTCCAGGAGGCTCCACTCGACGTAGATGCGCTCCCCGTCCGCGGTGCGACGCATTTTCGCGCATGTGTCCGCGGCGTTCTGCTGCGGCAACCATCGACCCAGTATCGGTCGGCTCCTCCATCTTCCACCCTCCCGGTCTCCCGCCAGCGCAAGCGCTCAGGCCGGTCGAGGCTTCAACGATGGGTGAGTCACGCGGTGGCTCGCCAGTCGGCCACTACACAAGTTGCGGCAATCGAGCCCAACGAATCTCTCTACGGCTTGTTCGATCAGTCGACTGGCTCCGGACAGACTGCATCCGAGTGCGGAAGCAGTGATCCAGCGGCGGAAATCTTGATGGTCGACGGGCCCCACAGTCCTCCTGGCTTCGCCCGTGGTGGTGGAGCAGGCGACGGCGGCGACCCTGCACGAGGCTACGAAGAGTACCAGCCCGAGCCACTCGACTCTCTGCAAAGAGAAGAGCTTCGCCGCAGGAACGAGGATCCCCTGCGTATTCCCATCGCAGGAGAAACCCCCGAGGCTCGTGCCTTAGAGGAGGCGCGTCTCGCCAATTTGGCCGAGCGCACTCGACTGGAGAACCTTCAGCGAGCACTCGACGAGCGCGCGCGGCAACGAGTTCCCGACACCAGTCGACGTCAACTCTTCCCGCCGACTCAGGTATATCGAACCCCAATTCAGAATTTAGCAGCTGCGACCCGTATAGCAGAGTCCATTCAGCCTTCGCAGTCGGAAGCTGGCAGAGGTTTGCTGCAGATCAGGGATCTGCTCCGAGCAGCAGGAGATCAGAATTCAGCCGTGTCTCAGTCGCGCAACAGAATTCACAGTCGATCCGTCACTGTGAATACGGTTCAGTCGGCTCACAGCCCCAGATCGCCTCCGCGGCGCGAAGGGCGTGAGAATCGGCGAGATCAATATGGCGACAGACTCGACCGAGATGATAGGCGTCGAGTGCCCTATTCCCCTCCGAGGGGTGGGTCTTACGCTCCTCGGCAGCCAGATGATAGGCGTCAGTACAGTACAGGGCGTAGGGTTCCAGTTGACCCCAGAGAGCCAGGCTTCGACGCGCGATCCATTATCGTGCAAGGGTTGGTCGACCGGAACAGAGCCCATCGAGGTGCACTCGACAGAGATGTACCCACGAGCAGTCCAGTACATGTTTCTGGTCCTGAATGTTTCAGCAGAGCTATCAGAGCCGCAGTTATCCCCCCCAATTTCAGGTTGGCAACAGGAGTCAGCAAGTTCACTGGTGAGTCTAAGCCTGAAACTTGGCTTGAAGACTACCGAGTGGCAGTTCAGATCGGTGGTGGGAACGACGAGGTGGCCATGAAGCATTTGCCCCTCATGTTGGAAGGTTCTGCCAGGGCATGGTTGACTCAATTGCCTCCTAGCAGCATTTACACTTGGGAAGATCTGTCCCGAGTGTTCGTCAGAACGTTCGAAGGGACTTGCAAGCGACCAGCGGGATTGACAGAGTTGCAAGTCTGCGTGCAGAAAACCAATGAGACTCTCAGAGAGTATATTCAGAGGTGGATCACTTTGCACCACACTGTGGAAAATGTCTCTGACCATCAGGCAGTATGCGCCTTCAAAGATGGTGTCAAGAACAGAGAACTGAGTTTGAAATTTGGTCGAACCGGTGACATGACCTTGAGTCGGATGATGGAGATTGCTACCAAGTACGCCAACGGCGAAGAAGAAGACCGACTCCGAAGCGGCAAGCACAAGCCGAGTCAGTCGGAAAAAGGAAACACCAGTCGGAAACAGAAGCGGAAGGCTGAACCGGCAGCTCCTGGAGAGGCTCTGGCCGTGACTCAAGGAAAGTTTAAGGGGAAACCAAAAGGATCCTGGAACCCCAAGAAGGGAAAACAGTCTAAGGACAAGGAGAAGGAGCCGGACAAGGCCGAAGACAAAGAGGACAGTGAGGGAGGATATCCGCATATCAACTCCACTCTGATGATCTTCGCAGATGTGGAAAGCAGAAGCCGACTGAAAGTGATTAACCGAGAGGTTAACATGGTTGCCCCAGCAAAGGCAAATTATCTGAAGTGGTCTCAAACACCCATCACATTCGACCAATCTGATCACCCGACTCATATTGCCACCCCTGGGAGGCAAGCTTTGGTGGTCGATCCAGTTGTCGAAGGCACTCGACTGACAAAGGTGCTGATGGACGATGGAAGTGGGCTGAATCTGTTATATGCAGACACGTTGAAAGGTATGGGCATTCCGATGTCCCGACTGAGCACTAGTAACATGAGCTTCCATGGAGTTATACCAGGGAAGAAGGCCGAGTCACTCGGCCAGATAGCTTTGGACGTAGTGTTTGGCGATTCAAAGCATTTTCGCAAAGAAAAGTTGACGTTTGAGGTCGTGGATTTTCAAAGTGCATATCATGCCATTTTGGGGAGACCAGCCTATGCACGGTTCATGGCTCGACCATGTTACGTGTACCTCAAATTGAAGATGCCCGGTCCCAAAGGTGTGATCACTGTCACCGGTGATAGGAAAAAGGCAGAGGAGTGCTTTCAGAAGGGCTCCAAAATTGCCGATTCCCAAGTGACAGCGGTCGAGTTCGAAGAATACAAGCAAAACGCAGATCCAAGTGACTTGCTGCGATCCAAGAAGCCCGCCACAGAATCTGCATTCCAGTCGTCCGGTGAGACGAAGCCTGTTCACATTCACCCGACCGACCCCGAAGCAGCTCCAACCCGCATCTCCACAACACTCGACCCAAAATAGGAAGAAGCGCTCATCCAGTTCCTCCGTGAGAACTGGGACATTTTTGCATGGAAGCCCGCTGACATGCCAGGTGTTCCCAGGGGACTGGCTGAGCATCGCCTAAGAGTCGACTCGTCTGCAAAGCCAGTCAAAGAACATCTTCGGCGGTCCGCCGTCCAGAAGAGAAAGGCCATCGGTGAAGAAGTGGCTCGACTGTTGGCGGCAGGATTTATCCGAGAGATATTCCACTCCGAGTGGCTCGCTAATGTCGTCATGGTTCCTAAGAAGGACAAGTCGCTCCGAATGTGCATTGATTTCAAGCACATCAACCGGGCCTGCCCGAAAGATCACTTTCCTCTCCCTCGCATAGATCAAATTGTTGACTCGACCGCGGGATGCGAGAGGTTGTCTTTTTTAGATGCTTACTCCGGGTACCACCAGATCCGTCTGTATGGGCCCGATGAAGTAAAAACAGCTTTCATCACTCCATTCGGGTGCTTCTGCTATATCACCATGCCATTCGGCCTCAAGAATGCCGGAGCCACATTTATGCGAATGATCCAGAAGTGTCTACTCACTCAAATCGGTCGGAATGTGGAAGCTTATATGGATGATATTGTTGTCAAGTCACGAAAAGGTTCCGACCTGCTCGCTGACCTCGCCGAAACATTTGCCAACCTCAGAAGGTATGATATCAAGCTCAATCCATCAAAGTGCACATTTGGAGTTCCTGGCGGCAAGTTACTCGGTTTTCTCGTTTCTGAACGGGGAATCGACGCCAACCCAGAAAAGATTGGCACTATTCTCCGAATGAAACGCCCTGTGCGAGTGCACGATGTCCAGAAGCTTACTGGATGCTTGGCCGCATTAAGTCGATTCATCTCACGACTCGGTGAAAAGGCATTGCCTCTTTACCGACTGATGAAGAAGGCTGACAAGTTCGAGTGGACTCCAGAAGCTGATGCAGCGTTTGCCGAGCTAAAAGCTCTGCTCTCCACCCAGCCGGTGCTTGCTGCTCCAATCAGCAAAGAGCCTCTGTTGCTCTACATCACAGCCACAGGACAAGTCGTCAGTACTGTGCTAACGGTCGAGCGGGAAGAAGAAGGAAAAGCTCTCAAAGTTCAACGCCCAGTGTATTATTTGTCTGAAGTCTTGACTCCATCCAAGCAGAGATATCCTCATTATCAGAAGCTTGTGTATGGAATATACATGACCACAAAGAAGGTTGCTCATTATTTCTCTGACCATTCAATCACAGTCGTCAGTGACGCTCCACTATCAGAGATTTTGCACAACAGAGATGCAACTGGTCGAGTGGCCAAATGGGCGATTGAACTTCTTCCCCTTGATATCAAGTTTGAGGCAAAGAAAGCCATTAAGTCCCAGGCAATAGCAGATTTCCTCGCCGAGTGGATCGAACAGCAGCAGCCGACTGAAGTTCACTCGGAGCATTGGACCATGTTTTTCGATGGTTCTAAGATGTTGAATGGTTCCGGTGCTGGGGTTGTCCTGGTTTCCCCCAGAGGAGATAAGCTCAGATATGTGCTCCAGATTCACTTTGATTCCTCCAACAATGAGGCAGAATATGAGGCCCTCCTATATGGGTTGCGCATGGCCATTTCACTCGGCGTCCGTCGCCTAATGGTCTATGGCAACTCGGATTTAGTGGTCAATCAGGTGATGAAAGAGTGGGACGTGAGAAGCCCAGCCATGACTGGATACTGCAGTGCAGTGAGGAAGCTGGAGAAAAAGTTCGAGGGGTTGGAGCTCCATCATATACCCCGACTAAAAAATCAAGCAGCTGATGATCTAGCAAAGATAGGTTCCAAGAGAGAAGCCATTCCGAGTGGTGTGTTCTTGGAGCATATACACACTCCGTCAGTCAAAGAAGATCCTTTCACCGAAGAAACTCCGCAGCCCAAGAGTGCCACAGATCCGACTGAAGTTGAAGTCCCAGCGGTGGTCGACTTGATCATGGAGGTTTTGGTAGTCATTCCCGACTGGACGATTCCGTATGTCGCATATATCTTGAGGAAAGAGCTTCCGGAGGATGAGGAAGAGGCTCGACGGATCGTCCGTCGATCTAAGGCCTTCACCGTCATCAAAGGACAATTATACAGAGAGAGCACGACTGGAGTCGGTCAGAAGTGCATAACACCAGAAGAAGGTCGACTCATCCTCAATGATATTCACTCGGGGACCTGTGGTCATCATGCGTCCTCCCGGACCATCGTGGTCAAAGCATACCGAGCCGGATTTTACTGGCCCAAGGCGAATGAGATGGCAAAGGAGATAGTGGATAAGTGCGAGGGATGTCAGTTCTACTCGAATATGTCGCACAAACCTGCGTCAGCTTTGAAGACCATCCCACTCGTCTGGCCTTTTGCAGTTTGGGGGCTGGACATGGTCGGCCCTTTGAGAACAGGACGAAGTGGCTTCACGCATGTACTGGTGGCAGTCGACAAGTTCACCAAGTGGATCGAGGCTAAACCAATCAAGAGCCTCGACACCGGTACTGCTGTTAGCTTCATCAGGGAACTAATATTCAGATATGGAGTCCCGCACAGCATCATTACGGATAATGGGTCGAACTTTGACTCAGAGGAATTCAGAACCTTCTGCAACTCCCAGGGCACACGGGTCGACTACGCATCAGTCGCCCATCCGCAGTCGAATGGGCAAGCAGAGCGAGCTAATGGACTGATTCTCAAGGGACTGAAGCCTCGACTGATGCGTGATCTCAAACACGCGGCTGGAGCTTGGGTCGACGAACTTCCATCTGTACTCTGGGGACTGCGGACCATGCCTAATCGGTCGACCGGAAGAACTCCATTCTTCTCGGTCTATGGAGCTGAGGCAGTCTTGCCGAGTGATCTTTTCCACAATGCTCCTCGAGTTGAAATCTACAGCGAAGCAGAAGCTGAACAAGCGCGGCAGGACGCAGTCGACCTTTTAGAGGAAGAAAGGGAGATGGCTCTGATCCGGTCGACCATCTACCAACAAGATCTGCGGCGTTTCCACGCCCGAAATGTGAGAGGTCGAGCCTTCCAGGAAGGGGATTTGGTTCTCCGAGTAGATCAGCACAAACCACACAAGCTTGCTCCTTCTTGGGAAGGCCCCTTCATCGTCACCAAGGTTCTCCACAACGGGGCGTATCGTCTTTACAACGTCGAGCATAATATCGATGAGCCCCGAGCTTGGAACGCGGAGCTACTCCGCCCGTTTTACACTTAAGCTTTATCACTCGGATGAGTTGCAATAAAGTACTTCTGTAGTTCATGGACCCCAAAATAATAAGTGTCATAGTTCCTCCATAATATCTGTCACTTTTTATTTTTTGTCCAATGAAATTCCCCTCAGTGGGTGACTTAGCTGCGAATCCGTTTCGCCTAAGTTTGTAAAAATCCTACCGAGTGAAGAGCAACCCTCTCACTCGGGGGCTTAGCTGCGAATCCGTTTCGCCTAAGGTATCAAATTCCTACCGAGTGGTGAACCAGACTCCCACTCGGAGGCTTAGCTGCGAATCCGTTTCGCCTAAGTTATCAAAATCCTACCGAGTGAAGAGCAACCCTCTCACTCGGGGGCTTAGCTGCAGTCCAAGCACTCGCCTAAGTTGTAAAAATCCTACCGAGTGGTAAGCCAGCCTTTCACTCGGAGGCTTAGCTGCAGCCTCGTGCTCGCCTAAGTTATAAAAATCCTACCGAGTGGTAAGCCAGCCTTCCACTCGGAGGCTTAGCTGCAGTCCAAGCACTCGCCTAAGTTGTAAAAATCCTACCGAGTGGTAAGCCAGCCTTCCACTCGGAGGCTTAGCTGCAGTCCAAGCACTCGCCTAAGTTGTAAAAATCCTACCGAGTGGTAAGCCAGCCTTCCACTCGGAGGCTTAGCTGCAGCCTCGTGCTCGCCTAAGTTATAAAAATCCTACCGAGTGGTAGAGCAACCCTCTCACTCGGAGGCTTAGCTGCAGTCCAAGCACTCGCCTAAGTTGTGAAAATCCTACCAAGTGAAGAGCAATCCTCTCACTCGGGGGCTTAGCTGCGGCCCTGTGCTCGCCTAAGTTACAAAAATCCTACCGAGTGAAGAGCAACCCTCTCACTCGGGGGCTTAGTTGCAGCCCAGTGCTCGTCTAAGTGGACTAAAGAATAAGTCGATTGCAGCACAGGCACCTTGCTTTGAACCTGCAAAAGACATTCCGAGCCGAAGGCAATCGTATTCAAGCGCCAAATTCAAGTTTGAATTGATATCTAAAGGAACCGAAAGTGCTCAGGCGTCAAGCCTGTTAAGGTTTGTCGGTTACAATTCCACTCGGCATACCGAGGCAAATTTAAAGCGTCGAGCCAGAAGAAGTTTTTTACCCCTCCTGTGGAGGGCTGGAAGGTGCAACAAATTCATCAAGGTCAATCCCGTCGGCGATCCGAGTGGCAGCTGCAAGGAAAGTTTCCATAAAGGATCTGAAGTCGTGCTTCTTGGTATTGGCCACCCGAAGGGCCGCCAGCTTCTCTTCTCGCGCATCTTTGCAGTGGACTCGGGCCAGACACAGAGCGACATCTGCACCACACCGAGCCGAGGACTTCTTCCACTCCTGCACTCGACCAGGGATCGTGTTCAAGCGGGCCATCAGCGACTCAAGGTCATTCTGAAGTGTCTCCTCAAGCCAGAGCGTCGAGTCGATGCGAGACGTGGCGGCCTTCAGCCTTGCGAGATAGTCCACGACAGCTGCAACACGAGACTCCAGTCGGAAAACATCCATGGCAACTTCGTCGTTCACCGGAGAATTGACGGGGTCAAGGTTTGGCTCCAGTCGGCTAGTTTCTTCTTCAAAGTTTTGACAAAATTCTGCAAGGGTGATCGTTAAGTCAAGGGGATAGTCGAATGGAAAAAGCCACAATTGGAAATATTTGCCAAACATGGAGGTTTACCTTCAAGCATAAGAAACAGCTTCTTGGCAAGGCCACTCAGGAAGGCCTCCAGTTCAGTTTTCTTCTCAGTCAATTTGCTGACTCGGTCGGTCAGGGCAGCTTTGTCAGTTTTCAGTCGACTGACCTCCTTGTTGGCAATCCCAAGAGCAGCTTTCAGATTGGTATTGTCTTGTTCGAGCTTGGTGACTGAAGCTAACTTCTCGTCAGCAAGCTTGATCTTCTCAGCTAGCTCAAGGTCTTTCTTCTGCTGGGCCTCCCTTACCTTGCCTGCAAGTTACAGCAAGATCAGGTGCTGAAACAAGCAAGAGGAAAAGCAGTCGTCAGGGTCTCACCAAACATACCTTCGGTCTCCTCCTTTGCCTTTGTCAGCTTCTCCTGAACCAGCTTCAAGCTCAGCTCGACTTGAGTATGTTTTTGTTCCAGCTCTGAGTAGCGAGCCACAAGATCACAAGAGTTCTGCGAAGAACCAATCGACTAAATGTCAAATATAAATCACTTCCGAGTGAAAAAGGGAAAAACACACGTTTCTAAGACTACAGCCGAATACAAGCATTCGACCGTAGTCTCGGGGACTACACCCAGTGGGTGCACTCAGCGTGCCCCCACTAATCCTGTTGAAGACAAAGTCGACCAGTCGACCTCAAAAAAAAAAAAACAGTGTGCGAGACGCATTCTCTAAGACTGTGATCAACTGCAAGCAGTCGACCACAGTCTCGGGGACTACACCCAGCGGGTGCACTCAGCGTGCCCCCACCGCTTTGCGAAATCCAGTCGACCAGTCGACTGACAGAAAGATTGACATCATAAAGCCTAAGGCCGACTGCCAGCAGTCGACCTTAGCCTTGGGGACTACACCCAGTGGGTGCACTCAGCGTGCCCCCACCGGTTTGCGAAATCCAGTCGACCAGTCGACTGACAGAAAGATTGACATCATAAAGCCTAAGGCCGACTGCTAGCAGTCGACCTTAGCCTTGGGGACTACACCCAGCGGGTGCACTCAGCGTGCCCCCGCTAACACGGAGTTTATTCGACACACCCAGTGGGTGACTAATATAAATTCCGGAAAAGAAAAGTTTTTGGTAGCATATCCAACAGAACAAACAGCGGTCGACTGACCTGGACATTGCTTTGGAGGGCAGAACTGGCGTCATAAGCTGCCTGGCTCGCGTCCCGGATGGTCGTCAGCTGCTCCATCATGAGTCCCGCCTGGCGTATCGCCTCCTTCGCTGCGCCAGCTTGGTCCTCCGGGACGTGGTGCGTCATGAAGAGGGAAGGCTGCTGAGCACTCGTCAGTGGATTCGCGAAGGTCACCGTGTGTCGAGTGGTGTTCTCTTCCTCCACAGTCAGAATTTCAGGCGCCGGCACATCCCGAGGCACCTTACTGGCGGACGCTTTCCGACTCCTCCTGTGCTTCAGCGGCTCTTCATCCTCATCATCATCAGGAAGATCGATAACAGTGTTGGGTGGAGCTGCGGAGAAGGATCAGGATCAGAGATCGCGAGTCAGTCGACTAAGAATGGTATTAAGAACACAGTACCTGGATTCGAAGTTGCTGCATCCTCCATCTCGTGGTCATCGGCCCGGGCCGAGGTCTCAGAAGTAGCAGCACTGCAACTCCAAAGGATCAGTCGACTAACCTCAGCGTCGACCAGAGATAAAGTTCGCACAGAATAAGAAAATATGAGCAACACAATTACCCTGATATGGTGGGGATGGACACCTTCATCTTCGGCAGGAGCTTGGTCGGCTTCGATGAGGCCGCCCTGGGCTGCTTCGGCGCCTTTTCAGTCGGCGCCGGAGAGGTGGTCCGAGGGCGCTTGGTCGACTGAGTGGCGGTCGCAACCCCCTTACCACGTTCGGTCGAAGGGTCGTGGACAAGCTTCGACCGCCTTTCTGAGCGCGGTGGAACGACCTCCTCCTCCTCTTCTTCCTCGTCCTCGATGTCATCTTCATCACCTTCATCATCATCGTCGTCGTCATCATCCCCTGCAGCATCCGAGTCCCATTCCTCCTCTTCCTGGCTCTCGCCCCCACTCGCCTCGCCCCCGCTCGCCTCGCCTTCCTCAGTCGAAGCTTGTGCCCCATTGGGCATTGAGTACAACTCGGTGAAGGCCTAGCAGATGCCCAAACAAGGATCAGTCGACCAGTCGGCAGGGTTAGCAGAAATGAATACGACAAGGACACAATGGAAAGCAGAGCGAGTGTACCTTGTTTGGGTCGCTGTTGTGGTCGAGTGGAGGAATCCTTCTGGCTCCGCGCGGGTTGTCCCTGTTTCCGGTAACGGCTACCATCCATCTTTCCAGAGTGGCATCGTCGACTTCTTCTGGATGGACCCTAGTCTCGTCTTCGGGCCCACAGTACAACCACATGCAGTGGCTCCGGAATTGAAGGGGTTGGATGCGACGCCTGAGGAAGACCTCCAGAAGATCCATGCCCGTCACCCCCTCCCGAACCAACTGCACCACGCGCTCCATCAACATCTTCACGTCGGCTTTCTCCTACGGAATCAGCTTCAGAGGGGAGGGCTTGTTCACTCGGTCCATGGTAAACGGAGGGAGTCCACTCGACTGCCCTGGCGTCGACTGGACCTGACAGTAGAACCAAGTCGACTGCCAGCCTCTGACGGACTCGGGAAAGGACATGGGCGGGAAGGTGCTATTATTCCTCACCTGAATCCCCAGGCCCCCACACATTTGGATGACTCGGGTCTTCTCATCACCTGGGCTCGCCTTCTTCACGGTCTGAGAGCGACACGTGAAGATACGTTTGAACAAACCCCAGTGCGGTCGACAGCCCAAGAAACCCTCACACATGGACACGAACGCAGCAAGATAGGCAATGGAGTTTGGGGTAAAGTGGTGGAGCTGCGCTCCAAAGAAATTCAAGAAGCCACGGAAGAAAATGCTTGGCGGCAAGGAAAACCCACGATCAACATGAGTGGCCAGAAGCACACACTCACCCTCTTCTGGCTGTGGCTGCCACTCCTTCCCCGGCAACCTCGCAGCTCCGTGAGGGATCAAGCCCTCGTTGGCCATGTCGAGGAGGTCCTTCTCCGTGATGGTCGACTGGATCCAGTCTCCTTGGACCCAGCCTTTCGGCAGGCGGGATCTGGACGAGGACCCTCTGCGGCTGGTGGATCTCCCCTTCGCCTTCTCCGATGCCGACGCCTTCTTGGCACGCTCCAGCGCCGCCACCTTCTCCTTGGCCATGGTCACCGGTGAGATGCGCGAAGGGAAGTGGTGCGGGGGCGAGAGCGAGCACGCTGAGCAGGGAGGAAGGAAGCAGAGGGAGAGAGGGAGAATGCTGAGGCGCAGCACAGAAATCCTCGCCGGGCACATTTATAAGGTCCCTTCCGAGTGGCTGACATGTGGGCCCGGTCGATCTAATCATATCTGGGAGCAGTTATGAGGACTGGATACGTGGCGAAAAAGGCGGCGCGGAGATCGAGGCGTCTATGCCCCGTCCCATCCGAACGCCGCGGTCTGCCCCGCTTCGCCCGCGCCCCCAAATTTCGCACCCCGCGGAATCCGCGAGCAACAAATCAGTCTGTCAGACGCGGTGTTTCCGGCGATCCGTCGCTCGGAGGTCGTCGAAGCTCGAAAGATCACTCGACGCAAAAATAGAATGGATCGAGTCGACCGAAGACAAATTGCTCCCTGTCAACGAAGAGATTCTTTGATCCAGAACAGCGCACAACTAGAGCGCAAAGGTTAATCGGAAACGACATCAACTCCTTCTTCACTCGAAGCCTCAATCCATTCGGGGGCTAATGATGGGGTTATGTACCTAGGGTAGGGTCATGGACCTGTTCCAAGTAACTTACCCTAGGACATCCCTAGAAGAGGTCGCCTTCCAGTCGACCAACGAGGATTCACTCGACTGGCCTGAAGGACTCGACCACGAAGACTCACTCGACCACCAGGAGGTCAAGAGGCACTCTGCACCGCAACGGCCTGTAATTAAGTAGACTTTATGATAGTAAAGGCACTTTATGTGGGGCGTTACCAGTAACGCCCCAGACTTAACTCACCTTAAACCCTCTCCTACGTGGGCTGGCTGGGGTCCTGGCGCACTCTATATAAGCCACCCCCCTCCACAGGCAGAAGGGTTCGGCACCTTGTAATCCATACATTGATAATCCACTCGACCGCCTCCGGGCTCCGAGACGTAGGGCTGTTACTTCTTCCGAGAAGGGCCTGAACTCGTACATCCCTTGTGCTTACAACCTCTCCATAGCTAGGACCTTGCCTCTCCATACCTACCCCCCACTCTACTGTCAGGCTTAGAACCACGACAGTAGTACCGCTTATAAGCGGTAGTACCGTGCACCACCAGCGGTAGTACCGCCCAGCAACCAACATGCCTCTAAACAGACGGCTAAAGCTCAAAAAGAAATGAAAAGCAAAAGGCACGGAGGAAGGAAAGGCCAACAGGAGAAAACACACTAACAAGAGGCCAAAACACACCTCTTCAAAAGAGGGCGGTGGCCGAGACCACCTATGTTTGATTCAAGAGGTATGGCTTCGTGAAGATTTTAACCTTGGACCCATGACCAAAACTCATCCTTGAAGCACAAGTACCATAAACAAATGGTTAATGTGAAAGACTAGATCAATTTATGCATAATGGGGGGAGGGAGAGTTCATTGAGAGAACAACACTCCCCCTATGTCCATGCCTACACCTAAACTAGACAATAAATTGAGTGGGGTGGGGTGTGCAAGGGTTCAAGTCACATTGCTCGAATCAATGATATTTAGCTCATGCCTTAACTCGCGAAATCTTGCTTCATCCAAGGGCTTCGTGAAAATATCTGCAAGGTTATCATGAGTGTTGACATACTTGAGCTCGATCTCCCCTCGCCTAATGTGATCCCAGATGAAGTGATACCGAATCTCAATATGCTTCGTCTTGAAATGTTGCACCGGGTTGAGAGAAATCTTGATGGCACTTTCATTGTCACACCAAAGAGGCACTTTGTCACAAATGACACCGTATTCCTTTAAAGTTTGCCTCATCCATAAGAGTTGTGCACAACAACTACCGGCCGCCACATATTCCGCTTCGGTGGACGAGAGAGACACACAACTTTGCTTCTTGGAAGACCAACTTACCATAGAGCAACCAAGGAATTGGCACCCTCCGGAAGTGGACTTCCTATCCACCTTGTCTCCCGCCCAATCGGAATCCGTAAATCCTTCGAGCTTGAAGTTTGCTCCTCTTGGGTACCATAGGCCAAAGTTTGGGGTATGAGCCAAATGTCGAAAGATTCGCTTGACCGCCACATAGTGGCTTTCCTTTGGTGCGGCTTGAAACCGTGCACACATTCCCACACTCAACATGATATCCGGTCTAGATGCACAAAGGTAAAGCAAGGATCCAATCATAGAGCGATATACCTTTTGATCCACCGCTTTACCATTGGGATCAATGTCAAGTTGGCACTTGGTAGGCATTGGAGTAGAAGCCGGCTTGACATCACTTAGCTTGAATCTCTTAAGCATGTCTTGAGTATATTTGGCTTGGTTGATGAAGGTACCTTCTCTTCTTTGTTTGATATCAAAACCAAGGAAGAACTTCAACTCTCCCATCGAAGACATCTTGAACTTAGAGGTCATGAGAGCGGCAAATTCTTCATTGAAAGCTTTGTTAGGAGAACCAAAGATAATGTCATCAACATATAGTTGGCACACAAACAACTCCCCTTTGACCTTCTTAGTAAAAAGAGTGGGATCGATTTGCCCAACTTCAAATCCACGATCTTGTAACAACTCGGTAAGGTGGTCATACCACGCACGTGGGGCTTGTTTAAGGCCATAGAGTGCCTTATCGAGTCGATACACATGATCCGGGAAGTAAGGATCCTCGAACCCGAGGGGTTGCTTGACATAAACCAACTCATTAATAGGACCATTAAGAAAATCACTTTTCACTTCCAATTGTTGTAACTTAAAGTTATGATGGGAAGCATAAGCAATAAACAAACGAATGGATTCAAGGCGAGCAATGGGAGCAAAGGTTTCACTGTAGTCGATACCCTCGACTTGGGAGTAGCCTTGTGCTACCAATCTTGACTTGTTGCGAATGATATTCCCATGAGCGTCTTGCTTGTTCTTGAAAATCCACTTGGTTCCAATGACGTTATGGTTCCCCGATGGCCGTGGCACCAATCTCCACACCTTGTTGTACTCGAAGTTGTTGAGTTCTTCATGCATGGCATTGAGCCAATCCAAATCTTCGAGCGCCTCAAAGACCTTTTGGGGTTCAACACAAGAGACAAACGCATGATGTTCACAATAGTTTGCTAATTGTCTACGAGTGCTTACCCCCTTTCTTAGGCTTCCAACCACATTCTCCATGAGATGGCCTTTGGTGGTGAGCTTGGAAGCAATTTTCACGGCACGACGCTCTAATTCCTCCTCGGATGTGGAAGGAGGAGGATCAACTTGATTATCTTGAGCGCCGTCTTGAGCTTGTTTGAGATCTTGAGCTTGCTCTTGATAGTGAACTTGCTCGAGGGGGAGAACTTGACCTTGGGCATCATTTGGTGGTTCACCACAAACTTGAGGTTGATCTTGCCCTTGGTCTTGTTCATGAGGTTGAGGGCCTTCACTTTGTTCTTCGGAAGCGTGTGGGTCTTGGGAAGGTGATGGCTCCACTTGAGTGGAGCATTGTCCTTCTCCTTCAGTCACATGGGGTTCCTCAATGGGTAGAATATGACCAATACCCATTCTTCTTATGGCTTGGGGAGGAGTTTCATCACCTACATCACAAGTACCACTTTGCTCCACTTGGGAGCCGTTATTTTCGTCAAACTCCATGTTACATGTCTCCTCAATGAGTCAGGTGGACTTGTTGAGGACACGGTAAGCATGAGAGTTTGTAGAATAACCAACAAATATGCCCTCATAAGCTCTAGCCTCAAATTTAGACAAACGAACACCTTTCTTGAGAATGAAACACTTACACCCGAACACCCGGAAGTACTTGAGATTGGGCTTGTTACCGGTGAGTATTTCATAAGGAGTCTTATTCAAGCCTTTACGGAGATAGAGCTGATTTGATGCATGACACGCGGTGTTGATGGCTTTGGCCCAAAAGTTGTATGGAGACTTGAACTCCGCCATCATGGTCCTTGCCGCATCCATCAACGTCCGGTTCTTCCTCTCTGCAACACCATTTTGTTGAGGGGTGTAAGGAGCGGAATATTGATGCTTGATCCCCTCATCACTAAGGAACTCATCCAAGGTGTAGTTCTTGAACTCGGTGCCGTTGTCACTTCCTATTGTCAAGATCTTTGCATCATGTTGTCGTTGAGCTTCATTTGCAAAGTCGATGATGGTTTGTTGGGTTACACTCTTCCTCTTGAAGAAATATACCCACGTGTATCTTGAATAATCATCCACAATCACCAAGCAATACTTTCTTCCCCTAAGACTATCAAAGGATGGAGGCC
Source organism: Triticum dicoccoides (assembly GCF_002162155.2). NCBI lineage: Eukaryota > Viridiplantae > Streptophyta > Magnoliopsida > Poales > Poaceae > Triticum > Triticum dicoccoides. The sequence continues at coordinate 710,241,809 of NC_041381.1, forward strand.
CAAAGAGGTCCATGTGAAGGAGCTCCAAGGGTCTCTTCGAATAGATGATAGTCGTAGGAGGGTGAGCCGTCTCATGAAGCTTTCCTTCGATACAAGCACTGCAAGCACGATCTTTGGCAGAACTAACATTTGTTAGTCCACGGACATGGTCCCCATTGAGAAGACTTTGCAAAGATCTCATATTGACGTGGGCTAAACGGCGATGCCAAAGCCATCCCACATCAACTTTAGCCATTAGGCATGTCGCGGTCTTAGTGGGTCACCCCGAAAAGTTAATCACATAGAGACCGTTCTCGACATGCCCAACAAAGGCTACTTTAAGAGTCTTGCTCCACAAGAGGGCCATGGTATCAACATCAAAGAAGGTGGCAAAGCCCATGAGTGCAAGTTGACGAACGAAAAGTAAATTGTACGCAAGGGACTCAACAAGCATGACTTTCTCGATCGTTAGATCATGAGAAATAACAACCTTGTCAAGATCCAATACCTTAGAATGTGAGGCATCACCCCACTCGACATTGGTGGGCATAGATGGGATTTTTGCACGTCCACCACGAAGTCCTTGCTCCCGGTCATATGATTTGTTGCTCCACTATCGAGCAACCATGATCCCCCACCGGAAGCAAACACCTACAAGAGATCAATGCTTGGTTTTAGGTACCCATTTAGTAATGGGTCCTTTGATGTTAGTAACAAGGATCTTAGGAACCCAAATAGACCATTCAATGTACTCATAAGAAGAACCAACAAATTTAGCATAAACATGCCCATCACTAGCACGACACAACACATAAGAAGGGTTAAAGTCACCGGCTTTTTGGGAGAGATGGCTTTGCCCTTTTTGGCATCACCACTCTTCGCATTGTTCTTCTTCTCCTTAGGAGAACCCTCTCCCTCCTTCACAAAAGTTTTCTTAAGCGGGGGAGGTCGTTTGGTCTTGTCATTCTTCTTCTTGTTCTTGGACTTGGGTGAGAACCCAACTCCCTCCTTGGCCACAACTTCCTTTTGATTTCTCAAAAGGTCATTTAGGTTCTTCTCTCCTTGTATGCATGACACAAGACCTTTCTCGAGTTGTTCCTGTTGGGGAACGTTGCAGAAAATAAAAAATTTCTACGCTTCACCAAGATCAATCTATGGAGTTCATCTAGCAACGATAGAGAGGAGTGCATCTACATACCCTTGTAGATCGCGAGCGGAAGCGTTCAAGAGAACGGGGTTGAGGGAGTCGTACTCGTTGTGATCCAAATCACCGATGATCCTAGTGCTGAACGGACAGCACCTCCGCGTTCAACACACGTACAGTTGGGAAGATGTCTCCTCCTTCTTGATCCAGCAAGGGGGAAGGAGAGGTTGATGAAGATCCAGTAGCACGACGGCGTGGTGGTGGATGCAGCAGCGATCTCGGCACGGCTTCACCAAGCTCTACGCGAGGGAGAGGTGTTGCAGAGGGAGAGGGAGGCGCCAAGAGCATGGGTGCGGCTGCCCTCCCCCCCTCTTTATCTAGGCCCCCTAGGGGGGCGCCGGCCCTAGGAGATCCAATCTCCAGGGGGGCGGCCAGGGGGAAAACTTGCCCCCCAAGCCAGGTGGAGGCGCCCCCACCCCTAGGGTTTCCAACCCTAGGCGCAAGGGGGGGCAAGGGGGGCGCACCAGCCCACCAGGGGCTGGTTCCCCTCCCACTTCAGCCCATGGGGCCCTCCGGGATAGGTGGCCCCACCCGGTGGACCCCCGGGACCCTTTCGGTGGTCCCGGTACAATATCGGTGACCTCTGAAACTTTCCCGATGGCCGAAACCTGACTTCCCATATATAATTCTTCACCTCCGGACCATTCTAGAACTCCTCGTGACGTCCGGGATCTCATCCGGGACTCCGAAGAACTTTCGGGTTACTGCATACTAATATCTCTACAACCCTAGCGTCACCGAACCTTAAGTGTGTAGACCCTACGGGTTCGGGAGACATGCAGACATGACCGGGATGCCTCTCCGGTTAATAAACAACAACAGGATCTAAATACCCATGTTGGCTTCCACATGCTCCTCGATGATCTCATCGGATGAACCACGATGTCGTGGATTCAATTAATCCCGTACACAATTCCCTTTGTTAATCGGTACGTTACTTGCCCGAGATTCGATCGTCGGTATCCCAATACCTCGTTTAATCTCGTTACCGGCAAGTCACTTTACTCATACCGTAATGCATGATCCCGTGACCAGACATTTGGTCACATTGAGCTCATTATGATGATGCATTACCGAGTGGGCCAAGAGATACCTCTCCATCATACGGAGTGAAAAATCCCAGTCTCGATTCGTGCCAACCTAACAGACACTTTCGGAGATACCCATAGTGCACCTTTATCATCACCCAGTTACGTTGTGACGTTTGGCACACCCAAAGCACTCCTACGGTATCCGAGAGTTGCACAATCTCATGGTCTATGGAAATGATACTTGACATTTGGAAAAGCTCTAGCAAAACGAACTACACGATCTTGAGCTATGCTTAGGATTGGGTCTTGTCCATCACATCATTCTCCTAATGATGTGATCCCGTTATCAATGACATCCAATGTCCATAGTCAGGAAACCATGACTATCTATTGATCAACGAGCTAGTCAACTAGAGGCTCACTAGGGACACGTTGTGGTCTATGTATTCACACGTGTATTACGATTTCCGGATGACACAATTATAGCATGAATAACAGACAATTATCATGAACAAAGATATATAATAATAACCATTTTATTATTGCCTCTAGGGCATATTTCCAACACTCTCCCACTTCCACTAGAGTCAATAATCTAGTTACATTGTGATGAATCGAACACCCATAGAGTTCTGGTGTTGATCATGTTTTGCTCTAGGGAGAGGTTTAGTCAGCGGATCTGCTACATTCAGGTCCGTATGTACTTTACAAATATCTATGTCTCCATCTTGAACATTTTCACGAATGGAGTTGAAGCGACGCTTGATGTGCCTGGTCTTCTTGTGAAACCTGGGCTCCTTGGCAAGTGCAATAGCTCCAGTGTTGTCACAGAAGAGTGTGATCGGCCCCGACGCATTGGGTATGACTCCTAGGTCGGTGATGAACTCCTTCACCCAGATTGCTTCATGCGCTGCCTCCGAGGCTGCCATGTACTCTGCTTCACATGTAGATCCCGCCACGATGCTTTGCTTGCAACTGCACCAGCTTACTGCCCCACCATTCAAAATATATACGTATCCGGTTTGTGACTTAGAGTCATCCAGATTTGTGTTGAAGCTAGCGTTGATGTAACCCTTTACGACGAGCTCTTCGTCACCTCCATAAACGAGAAACATATCCTTAGTCCTTTTCAGGTACTTTAGGATGTTCTTGACCGCTGTCCAGTGTTCCATGCCGGGATTACTTTGGTACCTTCCTACCAAACTTACGGCAAGGTTTACATCAGGTCTGGTACACAGCATGGCATACATAATAGACCCTATAGCTGAGGAATAGGGGATGACACTCAAATTTTCTCTATCTTCTGCCGTGGTCGGGCATTGAGATGACCTCAATTTTACACCTTGCAACACAGGTAAGAACCCCTTCTTAGACTGATCCATATTGATCTTCTTCAATATCTTATCAAGGTATGTGCTTTGTGAAAGACCTATGAGGCGTCTCGATCTATCTCTATAGATCTTGATGCCTAGTATGTAAGCAGCTTCTCCAAGGTCCTTCATTGAAAAACACTTATTCAAGTAGGCCTTAATGTTATCCAAAAGTTATATATCATTTCCCATCAAAAGTATGTCATCTACATGTAATATGAGAAATGCTACAGAGCTCCCACTCACTTTCTTGTAAACGCAGGCTTCTCCATAAGTCTGCATAAACCCAAATGCTTTGATCATCTCATCAAAGCGAATGTTCCAACTCCGAGATGCTTGCACCAGCCCATAAATGGATCGCTGGAGTTTGCATACCTTGTTAGCATTCTTAGGATCGACAAAACCTTCCGGCTGCATCATATACAGTTCTTCCTTAAGATAGCCGTTAAGGAATGCCGTTTTGATGTCCATTTGCCATATCTCATAATCATAGTATGCGGAAATTGCTAACATGATTCAGACGGACTTCAGCTTCGCTACGGGAGAGAATGTCTCATCGTAGTCAACTCCTTGAACTTGTCGATAACCCTTAGCGACAAGTCGAGCTTTATAGATGGTAACATTACCATCCGCGTCCGTCTTCTTCTTAAAGATCCATTTATTTTCTATCGCTCGCCAATCATTGGGCAAGTCTGTCAAAGTCCATACTTCGTTTTCATACATGGATCCTATCTCGGATTGCATGGCTTCAAGCCATTTGTTGGAATCTGGGCTCGCCATAGCTTCTTCATAGTTCGAAGGTTCACCGTTGTCTTACAACATGATTTCCAGGACAGGGTTGCCATACCACTCTGGTGTGGAACGTGTCCTCATGGACCTACGAAGTTCAGTAGTAACTTGATCCGAAGCACCTTGATCATCATCATTAATTTCCTCTCTAGTCGGTGCAGGCACCACAGGAACATCTTCCTGAGCTGCGCTACTTTCCGGTTCAAGAGGTAGTACTTCATCAAGTTCCACTTTCCTCCCACTTACTTCTTTCGAGAGAAACTCTTTCTCCAGAAAGGACCCGTTCTTGGCAACAAAAATCTTGCCTTTGGATCTGAGGTAGAAGGTATACCCAATGGTTTGCTTAGGGTGTCCTATGAAGACGCATTTTTCCGACTTGGGTTTGAGCTTTTCAGGTTGAAGTTTCTTGACATAAGCATCGCATCCCCAAACTTTTAGAAACGACAGCTTAGGTTTCTTCCCAAACCATAATTCATATGGTGTCGTCTCAACGGATTTAGACGGTGCCCTATTTAAAGTGAATGTAGCTGTCTCTAGAGCATATGCCCAAAATGATAGCGGTAAATCGGTAAGAGACATCATAGATCGCACCATATCCAATAATGTGCGATTACGACGTTCGGACACACCGTTACGCTGAGGTGTTCCAGGCGGCGTGAGTTGTGAAATGATTCCACATTTCCTTAAGTGCGTACCAAATTCGCGACTTAAATATTCTCCTCCACGATCTGATCGTAAGAACTTTTGGCAAGGCCGTACCAAATTCGTGACTTAAATATTCTCATGCGCTTAACACCAATGTGACCAAGGCGGCAGTGCCACAAGTATGTGGGACTATCGTTATCAACTTTACATCTTTTGGTATTCACACTATGAATATGTGTAACATCACGTTCGAGATTCATTAAGAATAAACCATTGACCATCGGGGCATGACCATAAAACATATCTCTCATATAAATAGAACAACCATTATTCTCGGATTTAAATGAGTAGCCATCTCGTATTAAACCAGATCCAGATACAATGTTCATGCTCAAAGCTGGCACTAAATAACAATTATTAAGGTTTAAAACTAATCCCGTAGGTATATGTCGAGGTAGCGTGCCGACAGTCTCACATCGACCTTGGAACCATTCCCGACGCGCATCGTCACCTCGTCCTTCGCCAGTCTCCGCTTATTCCGTAGCTCCTGCTTTGAGTTACAAATATGAGCAACCGCACCGGTATCAAATACCCAGGAGCTACTACGAGAACTGGTAAGGTACACATCAATTACATGTATATCACATATACCTTTGGTGTTGCCGGCCTTCTTGTCCGCTAAGTATTTGGGGCAGTTCTGCTTCCAGTGTCCTCTTCCCTTGCAATAAAAGCACTCAGTCTCAGGCTTGGGTCCATTCTTTGGCTTCTTCCCGACAACTGGCTTACCGGGCGCGGCAACTCCCTTGCCGTCCTTCTTGAAGTTCTTCTTACCCTTGACTTTCTTGAACTTAGTGGTTTTATTCACCATCAACACTTGATGTTCCTTTTTGATCTCTACCTCCACTGATTTCAGCATTGAATATACCTCAGGATTGGTCTTTTCCATCCCCTGCATATTGAAGTTCATCACGAAGCTCTTGTAGCTCGGTGGAAGCGACTGAAGGATTCTGTCAATAACCGCGTCATTCGGGAGATTAACTCCCAGCTGAGTCAAGCGGTTGTGCAACCCAGACATTTTGAGTATGTGCTCACTGACAGAACTATTTTCCTCCATCTTACAACTGAAGAACTTGTCGGAGACTTCATATCTCTCAACCCGGGCATGAGCTTGGAAAACCATTTTCAGCTCTTCAAATATCTCATATGCTCCGTGTTGCTCAAAACGCTTTTGGAGCCCCGAATCTAAGCTGTAAAGCATGCCGCACTGAACGAGGGAGTAATCATCAGCACGAGACTGCCAAGCGTTCATAACGTCTTCGTTCTCTGGCATGGGTGCTTCACCTAGCGGTGCTTGTAAGACATAATCTTTCTTTGCAGCTATGAGGATGATCCTCAGGTTCCGGACCCAGTCCGTATAGTTGCTGCCATCATCTTTCAGCTTGGTTTTCTCTAGGAACGCGTTGAAGTTGAGGGCAACATTAGCGTGGGCCATTTGATCTACAAGACATATTGTAAAGATTTTAGACTAAGTTCATGATAATTTAGTTCATTAATCAAATTATTCAATTAATTCCCACTCAGACATACATCCCTCTAGTCATCTAAGTGAAACATGATCCGAGTCAACTAGGTCGTGTCCGATCATCACGTGAGACGGACTAGTCATCATTGTTGTGTTGGAAATATGCCCTAGAGGCAATAATAAAATGGTTATTATTATCTTTCTTTTTTCATGATAATTGTCTGTTATTCATGCTATAATTGTGTTATCCGGAAATCGTAATACACGTGTGAATACATAGACCACAACATGTCCCTGGTAAGCCTCTAGTTGACTAGCTCGTTGATCAACAGATAGTCATGATTTCCTGACTTATGGGCATTGGATGTCATTGATAACGGGATCACATCATTAGGAGAATGATGTGATGGACAAGACCCAATCCTAAGCATAGCTCAAAGATCGTGTAGTTCGTTTAGCTAGAGCTTTTCCAAATGTCAAGTATCATTTCCTTAGACCATGAGATTGTGCAACTCCCGGATATCGTAGGAGTGCTTTGGGTGTGCCAAACGTCACAACGTAACTGGGTGACTATAAAGGTGCACTACGGGTGAGGGAGTCCTGGATTAGGGGGTGTCCGGATGGCCGGACTATGACCTTTGGCCGGACTCCCGGACTATGAAGATACAAGATTGAAGACTTCGTCCCGTGTCCGGATGGGAGTTTCCTTGGCGTGGAAGGCAAGCTTGGTGATACGATATGAAGATCTCCTCCCATTGTAACCGACTCTGTGTAACCCTAGCCCTCTCCGGTGTCTATATAAACCGGAGAATTTTAGTCCGTAGGACGAACAACAATCATACCATAGGCTAGCTTCTAGGGTTTAGCCTCTCTGATCTCGTGGTAGATGAACTCTTGTACTACCCATATCATCAATATTAATCAAGCAGGAGTAGGGTTTTACCTCCACCGAGAGGGCCCGAACCTGGGTAAAAACATCGTGTCCCTTGTCGCCTGTTACCATCCGCCTAGACGCACAGTTCGAGACCCCCTACCCGAGATCCACCGGTTTTGACACCGACATTGGTGCTTTCATTGAGAGTTCCTCTGTGTCATCACCTTTAGGCCCGATGGCTTCTTTGATCGTCAACCACGACGCGGTCCAGGGTGAGACTTTTCTCCCCGGACAGATCTTCGTACTCGGTGGCTTCGCACTGCGGGCCAACTCGCTTGGCCATCTGGAGCAGATCGAAAGCTACGCCCCTGGCCATCAGGTCAGGTTTGGAAGCTTAAATTACACGGCCGACATCCGCGGGGACTTGATCTTCGATGGATTCGAGCCACGGCCAAGCGTGCCGCACTGTCCCGATGGGCATGATCTAACTCTACCGCCGGACAGCGCCCAGAGTGCCGCTCAGGTGTCCGCTCCAATCATTAGCTCGGAGCCGACTGTGCTAGTCGGGGATGGACGGTTGGACGCCGCCCCAGGAGCCGCAATCTCTACGGCGATAGAGCCGAATACCAGCCTAGTACTTTGCAAGGCCCGTGACTCCAAGGTGCCGGACTCCGTTCCGGACTCCGAATCTCCTGCACCCCTTCCGATCGAACCCGATTGGGCTCCGATCATGGAGTTCACCGCCGCGGACGTCTTTCAGCACTTGCCCTTTGGCGATATCCTGAACTCCCTAAAGTCTCTCTCTCTCTGTTAGGCGAGCCCGGGCCAGACTATGGTCAGCAGGGTTGGGATGCGGACGACGAAGAAATTCGAAACCCACCCACCACCCACTTTGTAGCCACTATCGACGATCTAACCGACATGCTCGACTTCGACTCCGAAGACATCGACGGTATGGACGCCGATGAAGGAGACGACCAAGAACCAGCACCTATAGGGCACCGGAAGGCCACCTCGTCATATGACATATACATGGTGGACACCCCCAAAGCAGGGGATGGCGATGAAAAAGCGAAGGACGACCCCTCCAAGAAGCAACCCAAGCGCCAACGTCAGCGGCGCCGCTCTAAATCCCGCAAAAGCAAGAACGGCGAATCCGGCACCGGAGACGTCAACACCACGGACAGTGCCGAAGACATCCCCCTCCAGCAGGATTCAGCGCAGGAGGACGAAGGAGCCAGCCCTCATGAGAGAGCGGCCGACAGAGAGGTCGAGGACGACAATTATATGCCTCCCTCCGAAGACGAGGCAAGCCTCGACGACGACGAATTCGTCGTGCCAGAGGATCCCGTCGAACGAGAGCATTTCAAATGCAGGCTTATGGCCACGACAAGCAGCCTCAAGAAAAAATAGCAGTAGCTTAGAGCTGACCAAGACCTGCTAGCCGACAGATGGACTGAAGTCCTGGCGGCCGAAGACTATAAACTTGAACGCCCCTCCAAGAGTTACCCAAAGCGCATGCTGCTACCCCAACTAGAGGAGGAAGCAACTAAACCCACATCACCAGCGTACGATGCGCCCGATCGGCCACCCCGTGGCCGCGCCAGAGAGGCCCTTCGGCCCTCAATCCAAGCCGCACCCCAGCGCCGCTCTAAGAATACGAGAGCACAAGGAAACGCAACAGACCTGCAAGACATATTGGAGGATAAGGCAAGGCAAACAAGATCGATCTACGGATCACGCGGGCGCCCCACATCACGTGACGATAACCGTCACACCGGATATGATAAATACGGCCAGGCCGAATACAACAGACCAATCTCATCTGAGCTGCATCACGATATAGCCCAGTACAGGGGCGCCGCACACCCACTATGCTTCACAGACGAAGTAATGGATCATCAAATCCCCGAGGGTTTTAAACCCGTAAACATCGAATCATACGATGGCACAACTGATCCCGCGGTATGGATCGAGGATTATCTCCTTCATATCCACATGGCCTGTGCTGATGATCTACACGCCATCAAATACCTCCCGCTAAAGCTTAAAGGACCAGCTCGACATTGGCTTAACAGCCTGCCAGCAGAGTCAATTAGTTGCTGGGAGGACCTGGAATCCACATTCCTTGACAACTTCCAGGGCACTTATGTGTGACCACCAGACATCGACGACCTAAGCCACATAATCCAGCAGCCAGAGGAATCGGCCAGACAATTCTGGACACGGTTCCTAACCAAGAAAAATCAAATAGTCGACTGTCCGGACGCCGAGGCCCTTGCAGCCTTCAGGCACAACATCCGAGACGAATGGCTTGCCCGACACCTAGGACAGGAAAAGCCGAAATCTATGGCAGCCCTCACGACACTCATGACCCGCTTTTGCACGGGCGAAGACAGCTGGCTAGCTCATAGCAATAACATAACCAAGAGCCCTGGCAATTCGGATACCAAGGACAACAATGGCAGGTCACGTCGCAACAAGCACAAGCGCCACATTAACGGCGACAATACTGAGGATACGGTAGTCAATGACGGATTCAGAGGCTCTAAACCCGGTCAGCGGAAGAAGCCATTCAAAAGAAACCCTCCGGGCCCATCCAGCTTAGACCGGATACTCGATCGCTCGTGCCAGATACACGGCACCCCCGAACAACCAGCCAACCACACCAATAGGGACTGTTGGGTGTTCAAGCAGGCAGGCAAGTTAAGTGCCGAAACCAGGGACAAGGGGCTGGGTAGCGATGACGAGGAGGAGCCCCAGTCACCGAACAACAGAGGACAGAAGGGATTCCCCCCGCAAGTGCGGACGGTGAACATGATATACGCAACCCACATCCCCAAAAGGTAGCGGAAGCGTGCTCTTAAGGACGTCTATGCATTGGAGCCAGTCGCCCCAAAGTTCAACCCATGGTCCTCCTGCCCGATCACTTTTGGTCGAAGGGACCACCCCACTAGCGTCCGTCACGGCGGATTCGCCGCATTGTTCCTAGACCCAATTATCGACGGATTTCACCTCACCAGAGTCCTCATGGACGGCGACAGCAGCCTGAACCTGCTTTATCAGGATACAGTGCGAAAAATGGGTATCGACCCGTCAAGGATTAACCCACAAAGACAACCTTTAAAGGCGTCATACCAGGTGTAGAAGCTAGCTGTACAGGCTCGGTTACACTCGAAGTGGTCTTCGGATCCCCGGATAATTTCCGAAGCGAAGATTTAATATTCGACATAGTCCCATTCCACAGTGGCTATCACACCCTGCTCGGACGAACCGCATTTGCAAAATTCAATGCGGTGCCGCAGTACGCATATCTCAAGCTCAAGATGCCAGGCCCTCGCGGAGTCATCACGGTAAATGGAAACACCGAACGCTCTCTCCGAACGGAGGAGCACACGGCAGCCCTGGCGGCGGAAGTATAGAGTAGCCTCTCAAGGCAATTCTCTAATCCAGGTGTTAAACGTCCGGACAACATCAAGCGAGCCCGAAGTAACCTAGAACAAAGCCGGCTGGCACGTTCCGAGCAAGCATAGCAGTGCAGCCCCAACCCCAGCCCTCGCCAGATGGTGATATCGGTACCACGCGTACATAATTATGCTTTAGAAATACCATGGGCATAAGGGGAGGGGCACAACTACGGCACGCCCAGATTGCGGCTCAACCGCACTAAGGGGCTCCCTATTCCGCCGTTTCTTTTTTATATACTTTCAGGACCCAACTATTCGGAAGGCCTGTACGGCAATACACCCGCCGAACACACGATGCAACAGCCAGGGAGAGAACAAGCCGCGTCAAATGTCCAGGTGGTCTCTATAACGAGCTTAATACCTGTTTTACTTAAAGTCCCACAGCTTGCCCCTGGAGGGGGACATGTCAAATAATCCCATCTCTTGCTTATCGCACTATTTGTATCATTCTGCTTTTATAGCAGCCCTTTTTTAATAAACAATACATAGCTCTTATCTATTATTGTACTCATCTATTTTTTATACAAATATGTTTAGTCATGACATTATGCAACCGTACACTTTGGTACGGCCAATACACCTGGGGCTTAAGCACCCCATAACATGGTGTGAGAAGACCGAACACTCTCACGAGTGCGGCACCCCGAACTTATAGCACTATATGCATTGGCTCCAAATCATGTCTTGGGTCAATAGTTGGGTTTGCCCGGCTCCCATGTTTTGGTACCTTACGTTCCGCAATGTTGGCTAAGGTAGCACTGGGAGAACTACTGCAATTGTGTCCCAGTTGAGCTGGGTTAACACCTCAGTAGAGAAAGCTAAAACTGACCGTCATGATAGTGTGAGAGACCGGTCGCTGTTCGCGAGGTTTTTCGAGTCCTTAAAGACTTATGCCGCTTAGAGCGAGGAGCCGGACTTATCCGGCCTAGGTGTGGATAGCGCCCCGAACTCAGTCTTTCGAATACTAGGGGCTTCACTGAAATTTAAAATTATAGAATTCTATGGCTAAGTGAGAGTGATAAAGCATTATAAGTCCGTCGGCCTGGTTCGTTGTGCTGAGCGCCTTCCTAGATGGACCCAAGAATGGGAACAAGAGCGCTCAGGTTTATCCCGAACACCCCAGCACTCGTGGCATGGGGGTAGAAGCCGACGACTTGCATCTCTCAGATTTGATAAACGGCCGCACAGAAGGTAATATTTTAAACTAACAAAGCGTTGCTTAACGCATATGAACAAAGTTTTCAGCGTACAGGATAACAGATGCGAGTCTACTAAAAAATTACATCTTTGGAGCATTCACCCGCTATAAGGCGGGCACCCTTCAGGACGCCCTTATAATACATCTTGGGCGTGCGATACTCCTTGCCCGGCGGTGGCGCGTCCGTCAAAAGCTTCTCCGCGTCCAGCTTGCCCCAGTGCACTTTAGCACGGGCGAGGGCCCGACGGGCACCTTCAATACAGATGGAGCGCTTGATGACCTCAATCCATGGACACGCGTCCACCAGCCGCCGCACCAGACCGAAGTAGCTCCCAGGCATGGCTTCCCTAGGCCACAACCGAACTATGAGGCCCTTCATGGTCTGTTCGGCCACCTTGTGGAGCTCGACCAACTGCTTCAGCTGGTCGCTCATGGGCACCAGATGTTCGGCCTCAGCATACTGAGACCAGAACACCTTTTCTGTCGAGCTCCCCTCCTCGGCTCGGTAGAACGCGGCAGCATCAGACACACTATGGGGCAGATCGGCGAACGCTCCTGGAGAGCTCCGGATTCGGGTAAGTAACGGATAATTTACTTTTATATTCTTGCTTTGCATAAAGAATGCCTTACCCGCCTCTATCTTCTTCATCGCCTCGATCTCCTGGAGGGCCTTCTGGGCTTCGTCCTTAGCGTTTTTGGCACTCTCAAGAGCCAAGGCGAGCTCGGACTCTTGAGTCTTCGAGTCACGCTCCAAACTCTCGTGTTTTTCCACGAGAGCCTAGAGCTCTTGCTGCACCTCCGCCACCCGCGCCTCTTGCTTCTCTCGGTGCGCTCCAAGGCCGCACTGTTTTCGGCCTTGGAGACCGCCTCCTTCAGGGTCGCCACCTCGGTCGTGGCCCCTGCAACATTTATGTTGGTCCTGTCATTATTTGCAACCAAGTATTTCTATATACATTTACATGCGGTACTACATACCCTCCTTGTCCTCGAGCTGCTTTTTGGCAAGGCCGAGCTTGCTCTCGGACCACTCGAGGCTCTCCTTCAATGCATTGACCTCCGCAGTCAGTGCGGCAGAGGTCAGCAGCGCAGCCTGCATTCCCGTATTGACATATTTTTGTTAGACTCCTGCGTATATCTTTTTAGATCCTCAGCTCGGCTTTTCTTTCCGAACGCCGAACTGAGCATCAGGGGCTACTATCTATGCGGTAATATTTTTATATGTTTTTGAACACATACCTCAAAGCCTGTTAACAGACTTGTACAGGCTTCTATCAGCCCGCTCTTGGCGGACTGAACCTTCTGAATCACCGGACTCATAACAGTGCGGTGTTGCTCGTCGATGCAGGCGCCGTTAAGCACCTCCAGCAAATTGTCCGGCGCCTCCGGATGGACGGAGGTCGCCGGCGTCGTAGGCTTGCCCTTCTTATGAAGGCGCCACCTGTCGGACTCTGGAACCGTTGATGGTTCCGGAGCAGTGTCCGGCCCGGGGCCGGACTTAGATCCCTCGGGGGCTTTACCCCCTTTGGGCCTGGAGTCCGGGAGGTCGCCTTGAGGCGCCTCCAGGACCACCTCCTCCTGGTTCAGTCCCTTTTGGAACTCCACCTCGGCGTCATCCGCAGGGAGAGGGGAGGAGGCCGTCGGAAGTGAAGCGCTGTTCACATCCGACGAATTCAGGGAGCCGCTCGACGAATCACCGAGCTGAGCTCTGGGCGGACTGCATAATTAAATTCGGCGTCAGAAGCTACTGAATAATAGAGGTACGCCATAAGTCATTCGGGTAACCGAACACTTGTGATGTTTGCCAGGGGCTTGACCCTAGATGGCCATTCTTCCCCGCTGTCTTCAGCATCGGAGGCGTAGTCCGGCAGAAGGGTCTTCCCCTTCTTGGACCCTCCGGCCTCCCCAGTTGGGGCGGCCTTTATTTTCTTTCCTCCCCCCATTGGAGGGGGAGAGGCTTCTTCTTCTTCCTCCTCCTCGTCTTCAGAGGCGGAGGGTGCTTCGGGGTTGTCGGGTGATGAATCCGACACCACCAGGCGCCGGGAGCTCTTTCGAGTCTCCATGGCCTTCTTCTTGGCCTTATTCTCCGGCACCATGTGAGGTGCAGGAACCAGCAGCCCCGTCAATCGGGCGTCCGCTGGGTCTTCTGGTAGGGGAGTCAGACAGATAACCTGCCGGGACTTCTTCAACCAGTCCTGTCAAAGGTAGGGGAGTTTAGATCCCGCATAGAGTCAGACTATGAAAGACAAGAGTCCCGTAAAGGGTAGAATAGCTTACCTCGTTGGCCTGGCGCCGCGAGCTGAATCCGCGATCTTCGGTAGCGGATGCGGGGGCCTCGGCACCCTTGAATAGCACCTTCCAGGCATCTTCGTACATGGTGTCGAAGAGCCCGCTCAAGGTTTGGTGTTGTGCCGGATCAAACTCCCACAATTTGAAGGCTCGTTATTGGCATGGGAGGACCCGGCGGATAAGCATGACCTGGACTACGTTGACGAGCTTGAGATTCTTGTTCACCAGCTTTTTGACGCAGGTTTGGGGTCCGGTCAGCTCTTCCGAATCTCCCCATGTTAGGCCCGTCTCTCTCCAGGAGGTGAGCCGTGTGGGAAAGCCAGATCGAAATTCGGGGGCCGCTTCCCATTTGGGGTCATGCGACTCGGTGATGTAGAACCACCTCGATTGCCACCGTTTTATTGTCTCCACAAAGGAGCCCTCGAGCCATAGGACGTTGGCCATCCGACCCACCATGGCACCTCCGCACTCCGCTTGGCGGCCGCCCACTACTTTCGGCTTGACATTCAAAGTCTTCAGCCATAAGCCGAAGTGGGGCTGGATGCAGAGGAAGGCCTCACACACGACGATAAACGCCGAGATGTTGAGGATGAAGTTCGGGGCCAGATCGTGGAAGTCCAGACCATAGTAGAAAATGAGCCCCCGGACGAACGGGTGAAGAGGAAAACCCAGTCCGCGGAGGAAATGGGGAAGAAAAACAACCCTCTCATGGGGCCTGGGGGTGGGAATGAGTTGCCCCACATCTGGAAGCTGGTGCGTGATGTCGTCAGACAAGTATCCGGCCTTCCTCAACTTTTTGATTTGCCCCTCCGTGACGGAGGAGGCCATCCATCTACCTCCCGCTCCGGACATGATTGGAGAAGGTTGAGGTGGGAAGTGCGGACTTGGGCGCTGGAGCTCGAGTGCATAGGGATGAATAAGCAAAGGAGGAAGAAGGCGTAAATGGAAAGGGTGGATTCTTATCCCCTTATATGGGCGGCCTAAACTACGAGCCCCCACCGGCCTAATAAAACTCGCTTATCTCCCAAGCGCCGCGGTTAATGGCGTGGTTCGGTTACCCACGCCCGTATTGATGAGAATCCCGGAATAAGGGGACACGATCTCTGCTTTGACAAGACGTGCCAAGGAAACTGCCTCGCTAAACGCGCTGAGGTGGAACAGTAAAATGAGTAAAATAAAGGCTTGGCCGTGGCGTGATGTCACACTGCGGAATACGTCAGCAGATTAGATTTGTGCGGATATTATTCTCTCTATGGTGGTATGTGGAACTTATTTTTGCAGAGCCGGACACTATCCTTGTGTTCAACATCTTCTATGAAGTATTCAAAGGAGGAACCCGCCTTGCAATGCCGAAGACAATTTGCGCCCCGGACTCGTCGTCATTGAAGCATGGTTCAGGGGCTACTGAGGGAGTCCTGGATTAGGGGGTGTCTGGATGGCCGGACTATGACCTTTGGCCGGACTCCCGGACTATGAAGATACCAGATTGAAGACTTCGTCCCGTGTCCAGATAGGACTTTCCTTGGCGTGGAAGGCAAGCTTGGCGATACGATATGAAGATCTCCTCCCATTGTAACCGACTCTGTGTAACCCTAGCCCTCTCAGGTGTCTATATAAACCGGAGAGTTTTAGTCCGTATGATGAACAACAATCATACCATAGGCTAGCTTCTAGGGTTTAGCCTCTCTAATCTCGTGGTAGATCAACTCTTGTACTACCCATATCATCAATATTAATCAAGCAGGAGTAGGGTTTTACCTCCACCGAGAGGGCCCGAACCTGGGTAAAAACATCGTGTCCCTTGTCTCCTGTTACCATCCGCCTAGACGCACAGTTCGGGACCCCCTACCCGAGATCCGCCGGTTTTGACACCGACAACGGGTATCTCCGAAAGTGTCTGTTGGGTTGGCACGAATCGAGACTGGGATTTGTCACTCCGTATGACGACGAGGTATCTCTGGGCCCACTCGGTAATGCATCAACATAATGAGCTCAATGTGACCAAGTGTCTGGTCACAGGATCATGCATTATGGTACGAGTAAAGTGACTTGCCGGTAACGAGATTAAACGAGGTATTGGGATACCGACGATCGAATCTCGGACATGTAACGTACCGATTGACAAAGGGAATTGTATACGGGATTGATTGAATCCTCGACATCGTGGTTCATCCGATGAGATCATCGAGGAGCATGTGGGAGCCAACATGGGTATCCAGATCCTACTGTTGGTTATTGACCGCAGAGGCGTCTCGGTCATGTCTGCGTTTCTCCCGAACCCGTAGGGTCTACACACTTCAGGTTCGGTGACGCTAGGGTTGTAGAGATATGAGTATGCAGTAACCCGAAAGTTCTTCGGAGTCCCGGATGAGATCCCAGACATCACGAGGAGTTCCGGAATGGTCCGGAGGTAAAGAATTATATATAGGAAGTCAGGTTTTGGCCATCGGGAAAGTTTCGGGGGTCACCAGTATTGTACCGGGACCACCGGAAGGGTCCCGGGGTCCACCGGGTGGGGCCACCTATCCCGGAGGGCCCCATGGGCTGAAGTGGGAGGGGAACCAAACCCTGGTGATCTGGTGTGCCCCCCTTGGGCCCCCTTGCGCCTAGGGTTGGAAACCCTAGGGGTGGGGGGCGCCTCCACTTGCCTTGGGGGCAAGCCACCCCCTTGGCCGCCGCCCCCCCTAGAAGATTGCATCTCCTAGGGCCGGCGCCCCCCTAGGGGCCCTATATAAAGAGGGGGGAGGGAGGGCAGCCGCACCCATGCTCTTGGCGCGTCCCTCTCCCCTGCTACACCTCTTCCTTTCGCAGAAGCTTGGCGAAGCCCTGCCGAGATCGCTGCTGCATCCACCACCACGCCGTCGTGCTGCTGGATCTTCATCAACCTCTCCTTTCCCCTTGCTGGATCAAGAAGGAGGAGACGTCTTCCTAACCGTACGTGTGTTGAACACGGAGGTGGATCTCCGGTGATTTGGATCACGACGAGTACGACTCCCTCAACCCCGTTCTCTTGAACGCTTCCGCTCGCGATGTACAAGGGTATGTAGATGCACTCCTCTATCTCGTTGCTATATGAACTCATAGATTGGTCTTGGTGAAAGCGTAGAAATTTTTTATTTTCTGCAACGTTCCCCAATAGTGGCATCAGAGCTAGGTTTATGCGTAGTTCTCTTTGCAAAAGTAGAACACAAATTTTGTGTGGGCGTAGATGTTGTCAACTTTCTTGCCACTACTAGTCTTATTTTGCTTCAGCGGTATTGCGGGATGAAGCGGCCCGGACCGACCTTACACGTACGCTTATGTGAGACAGGTTCCACCGACTGGCATGCACTAGTTGCATAAGGTGGCTAGCGGGTGTCTGTCTCTCCCACTTTAGTTGGAGCGAATTCGATGAAAAGGGTCCTTATGAAGGGTAAATAGAAGTTGACAAATCACATTGTGGCTTTTACGTAGGTAAGAAAACATTCTTGCTAGAACCCTATTGCAGCCACGTAAAACATGCAACAACAATTAGAGGACGTCTAACTTGTTTTTGCATCATATGATTTGTGATGTGATATGGCCAGAAAGTTGTGATGAATGATGAATGATATATATGTGATGTATGAGATCATGTTCTTGTAATAGGAATCACGACTTGCATGTCGATGAGTATGACAACCGACAGGAGCCATAGGAGTTGTCTTAATTATTGTATGACCTGTGTGTCAATGATCTAACGCCATGTAATTACTTTACTTTATTGCTAAAACATTAGCCATAGTAGTAGAAGTAATAGTTGGCGAGCAACTTCATGGAGACACGATGATGGGGATCATGATGATGGAGATCATGGTATCATGCTGGTGACGAAGATGATCATGGAGCCCCGAAGATGGAGATCAAAGGAGCTATAGGATATTGGCCATATCATGTCAATATTTGATTGCATGTGATGTTTATCATGTTTTTGCATCTTGTTTACTTAGAACGACGGTAGTAAATAAGATGATCCCTCGTAATAATTTCAAGAAAGTGTTCCCCCTAACTGTGCGCCGTTGCGAAAGTTCGTTGTTTCGAAGCACTACGTGATGATCGGGTGTGATAGATTCTAATATTCACATACAACGGGTGTAAGACAGATTTACACATGCATAAACACTTAGGTTAACTTGACGAGCCTAGCATGTATAGACATGGCCTCGGAACACAAGAGACCGAAAGGTCGAACATGAGTCGTATGGAAGATACGATCAACATGGAGATGTTCACCGATGATGACTAGTCCGTCTCACGTGATGATCGGACACGGCCTAGTCGACTCGGATCATGTATCACTTAGATGACTAGAAGGATGTCTAATCTGAGTGGGAGTTCATTAAATAATTTGATTAGATGAACTTAATTATCATGAACTTAGTCTAAAATCTTTACAATATGCCTTGTAGATCAAATGGCCCACGTTACCCTCAACTTCAACGCGTTCCTAGAGAAAACCAAGCTGAAAGATGATGGCAGCAACTATACGGACTGGGTCCAGAACCTGAGGATCATCCTCATAGCTGCAAAGAAAGATTATGTCTTAGAAGCACCGCTAGGTGAAGCTCCCATCCCAGAGAACCAGGATGTTATGAACACTTGGCAGTCTCGTGCTGATGATTACCCCCTCGTTCAGTGCGGCACGCTTTACAACTTAGAACCGGGGCTCCAAAAGTGTTTTGAGCAACACGGAGCATATGACATGTTCGAAGAGCTGAAAATGGTTTTCCAAGCTCATGCCCAGGTCGAGAGATATGAAGTCTCCGACAAGTTCTTCAGTTGTAAGATGGAGAAAATAGTTCTGTCAGTGAGCACATACTCAAAATGTCTGGGTTGCACAACTGCTTGACTCAGCTAGGAGTTAATCTCCCAGATGACGCGGTTATTGACAGAATCCTTCGCTCGCTTCCACCGAGCTACAAGAGTTTTGTGATGAACTTGAAAATGCAGGGGATGGAAAAGACCATTCCTGAGGTATATTCAATGCTGAAATCAGTGGAGGTAGAGATCAAGAAGGAACATCAAGTGTTGATGGTGAATAAAACCACTAAGTTCAAGAAAGGCAAGGGTAAGAAGAACTTCAAGAAGGACGGCAAGGGAGTTGCCGCGCCCGGTAAGCCAGTTGCGAGGAAGAAGTCAAAGAATGGACCCAAGCCTGAGACTGAGTGCTTTTATTGCAAGGGAAGCGGACACTGGAAGCGGAACTGCCCCAAATACTTAGCGGACAAGAAGGCCGGCAACACTAAAGGTATATGTGATATACATGTAATTGATGTGTACCTAACCAGTACTCGTAGTAGCTCCTGGGTATTTGATACCGGTGCTGTTGCTCATATTTGTAACTCAAAGCAGGAGCTACGGAATAAGTACGAGGTGACGATGCGCGTTGGGAATGGTTCCAAGGTCGATGTGATCACCGTCGGCACGCTACCTCTACATTTACCTACGGGATTAGTTTTAAACCTCAATAATTGTTATTTAGTACCAGCTTTGAGCATAAACATTGTATCTGGATCTCGCTTAATACGAGATGGCTACTCATTTAAATCTGAGAATAATGGTTGTTCTATTTATATGAGAGATATGTTTTATGGTCATGCCCCGATGGTCAATGGTTTATTCTTAATGAATCTCGAACGTGATGTTACACATATTCATAGTGTGAATACCAAAAGATGTAAGGTTGATAACGATAGTCCCACATACTTGTGGCACTGCCGCCTTGGTCACATTGGTGTCAAACGCATGGAGAAGCTCCATGCTGATGGAATTTTAGAGTCTCTCGATTATGAATCATTTGACACATGCGAACCATGCCTCATGGGCAAAATGACCAAGACTCCGTTCTCCGGAACAATGGAGCGAGCAACCAACTTATTGGAAATCATACATACTGATGTGTGCGGTCCAATGAGCGCTGAGGCTCGCGGAGGATATCGTTATGTTCTCACTCTCACTGACGACTTGAGTAGATATGGGTATGTCTACTTAATGAAACACAAGTCTGAGACCTTTGAAAAGTTCAAGGAATTTCAGAATGAGGTAGAGAATCAACGTGACCGAAAGATAAAGTTCCTACGATCAGATCGTGGAGGAGAATATTTAAGTCATGAATTTGGTACGCACTTAAGGAAATGTGGAATCGTTTCACAACTCACGCCGCCTGGAACACCTCAGCGTAACGGTGTGTCCGAACGTCGTAATCGCACTTTATTGGATATGGTGCGATCTATGATGTCTCTTACCGATTTACCGCTATCATTTTGGGGATACGCTTTAGAGACAGCTACATTCAATTTAAATAGGGCACCGTCTAAATCTGTTGAGACGACACCATATGAATTATGGTTTGGGAAGAAACCTAAGCTGTTGTTTCTAAAAGTTTGGGGATGCGATGCTTATGTCAAGAAACTTCAACCTGAAAAGCTCGAACCCAAGTCAGAAAAATGCGTCTTCAAAGGATACCCTAAGGAAACCATTGGGTATACCTTCTACCTCAGATCCGAAGGCAAGATCATTGTTGCCAAGAACGGGTCCTTTCCGGAGAAAGAGTTTCTCTCGAGAGAAGTAAGTGGGAGGAAAGTGGAACTTGATGAAGTGCTACCTCTTGAACTGGTGAGTAGCGCATCTCAGGAAGATGTTCCTGCGGTGCCAGCACAAACTGAAGAGGAAGTTAATGATGATGATCAAGGTACTTTGGATCAATTTACTACTGAACTTCGTAGGTCCACGAGGACACGTTCCACACCAGAGTGGTATGGCAACCCTGTCCTGGAAATCATGTTGTTAGACAACGGTGAACCTTCGAAATATGAAGAAGCGATGGCGGGCCCAGATTCCAACAAATGGCTTGAAGCCATGCAATCCGAGATAGGATCCATGTATGAAAACGAAGTGTGGACTTTGACAGACTTGCCCGATGATCGGCGAGCGATAGAAAACAAATGGATCTTTAAGAAGAAGACGGATGCGGATGGTAATGTTACCATCTATAAAGCTCGACTTGTCGCTAAGGGTTATCGACAAGTTCAAGGGGTTGACTACGATGAGACATTCTCTCCCGTAGCGAAGCTAAAGTCCGTCCGAATCATGTTAGAAATTGCCGCATACTATGATTATGAGATATGGCAAATGGACGTCAAAATGGCATTCCTTAACGGCCATCTTAAGGAAGCACTATATATGATGCAGCCGGAAGGTTTTGTCGACCCTGAGAATGCTAACAAGGTGTGCAAACTCCAGTGATCCATTTATGGGCTGGTGCAAGCATCTCGGAGTTGGAACATTCGCTTTGATGAGATGATCAAAGCGTTTGGGTTTATGCAGACTTATGGAGAAGCCTGCGTTTACAAGAAAGTGAGTGGGAGCTCTGTAGCATTTCTCATATTATATGTAGATGACATACTTTTGATGGGAAATGATATTGGACTTTTGGACAGCATTAAGGCCTACTTGAATAAGTGTTTTTCAATGAAGGACCTTGGAGAAGCTGCTTAAATACTAGGCATCAAGATCTATAGGGATAGATCGAGATGCCTCATAGGTCTTCCACAAATCACATACCTTGATAAGATATTGAAGAAGTTCAATATGGATCAGTCTAAGAAGGGGTTCTTGCCTGTGTTGCAAGGTGTGAAATTGAGCTCAGCTCAATGCCCGACCACGACAGAAGATAGAGAAAAGATGAGTGTCATCCCCTATGCCTCAGCTATAGGGTCTATTATGTATGCCATGCTGTGTACCAGACCTGATGTAAACCTTGACGTAAGTTTGGTAGGAAGGTACCAAAGTAATCCCGACATGGAACACTAGACAGCAGTCAAGAACATCCTAAAGTACCTGAAAAGGACTAAGGATATGTTTCTCATTTATGGAGGTGACGAAGAGCTCGTCGTAAAGGGTTACGGCGACGCTAGCTTCGACACAGATCTGGATGACTCTAAGTCTCAAACCGGATATGTGTATATTTTGAATGGTGGGGTAGTAAGCTGGTGCAGTTGCAAGCAAAGCGTCGTGGCGGGATCTACATGTGAAGCAGAGTACATGGCAGCCTCGGAGGCAGTGCATGAAGCAATCTGGGTGAAGAAGTTCATCATCGACCTAGGAGTCATACCCAATGCGTCGGGGCCGATCAAACTCTTCTGTGACAACACTGGAGCTATTGCACTTGCCAAGGAGCCCAGGTTTCACAAGAAGACTAGGCACATCAAGCGTCGCTTCAACTCCATTCGTGAAAATGTTCAAGATGGAGACATAGATATTTGTAAAGTACATACGGACCTGAATGTAGCAAATCCGTTGACTAAACCTCTCCCTAGGGCAAAACATGATCAACACCAGAATTCCATGGGTGTTCGATTCATCACAATGTAACTAGAATATTGACCCTAGTGCAAGTGGGAGACTGTTGGAAATATGCCCTAGAGGCAATAATAAAATGGTTATTATTATATTTCTTTGTTCATGATAATTGTTTGTTATTCATGCTATAGTTGTGTTATCCGGAAATCGTAATACACGTGTGAATACATAGACCACAACATGTCCCTAGTAAGCCTCTAGTTGACTAGCTCGTTGATCAACAGATAGTCATGATTTCCTGACTATGGGCATTGGATGTCATTGATAACGGGATCACATCATTAGGAGAATGATGTGATGGTCAAGACCCAATCCTAAGCATAGCTCAAAGATCGTGTAGTTTGTTTAGCTAGAGCTTTTCCAAATGTCAAGTATCATTTCCTTAGACCATGAGATTGTGCAACTCCCGGATACCGTAGGAGTGCTTTGGGTGTGCCAAATGTCACAATGTAACTGGGTGACTATAAAGGTGCACTACGGGTATCTCCGAAAGTGTCTGTTGGGTTGGCACGAATCGAGACTGGGATTTGTCACTCCGTATGACGGAGAGGTATCTCTGGGCCCACTCGGTAATGCATCATCATAATGAGCTCAATGTGACCAAGTGTCTGGTCACGGGATCATGCATTACGGTACAAGTAAAGTGACTTGCCGGTAACGAGATTAAACGAGGTATTGGGATACCGACGTTCAAATCTCAGGCATGTAACGTACCGATTGACAAAGGGAATTGTATACGGGATTGATTGAATCCTCGACATCGTGGTTCTTCCAATGAGATCATCGAGGAGCATGTGGGAGCCAACATGGGTATCCAGATCCCGCTGTTGGTTATTGACCGGAGAGGTGTCTCGGTCATGTCTGCGTGTCTCCCGAACCCGTATGGTCTACACACTTAAGGTTCGGTGATGCTAGGGTTGTAGAGATATGAGTATGCAGTAACCCGAAAGTTCTTCGAAGTCCCGGATGAGATCCCAGACGTCACAATGAGTTCCCGAATGGTCCGGAGGTAAAGAATTATATATAGGAAGTCAGGTTTCGGCCATCGGGAAAGTTTCGGGGGTCCGCGGTATTGTCCGGGACCACCGGAAGGGTCCCGGGGGTCCACCGGGTGGGGCCACCTATCCCGGAAGACCCCATGGGCTGAAGTGGGAGGGGAACCAGCCCCTGGTGAGCTGGTGCGCCCCCCTTGGGCCCCCTTGCGCCTAGGGTTGGAAACCCTAGGGTTGGGGGGCGCCTCCACTTGCCTTGGGGGGCAAGCCACCCCCTTGGCCGCCCCCCCCCCCTAGAAGATTGCATCTCCTAGGGCCCCCCTCTAGGGGCCCTATATAAAGAGGGGGGAGGGAGGGCAGCCGCACCCATGCTCTTGGCGCCTCCCTCTCCCCCTGCTACACCTCTTCCTCTCGCAGAAGCTTGGCGAAGCCCTGCCGAGATCGCTGCTGCATCCACCACCACGTCGTCGTGCTGCTGGATCTTCATCAACCTCTCCTTTCCACTTGCTGGATCAAGAAGGAGGAGACTTCTTCCTAACCGTACGTGTGTTGAACGCGGAGGTGTCGTCCGTTCGGCGCTAGGATCTTTGGTTATTTGGATCACGACGAGTACGACTCCCTCAACCCCGTTCTCTTGAACGCTTCCGCTCGCGATCTACAAGGGTATGTAGATGCACTACTCTCTCTCGTTGCTAGATGAACTCATAGATTGATCTTGGTGAAAGCGTAGAATTTTTTTATTTTCTGCAACGTTCCGCAACACGGTGAACATCTCCATGTTGATCGTATCTTCCATACGACTCATGTTCGATCTTTCGGTCTCTTGTGTTCCGAGGCCATGTCTGTACATGCTAGGCTCGTCAAGTTAACCTAAATGTTTATGCATATGTAAATCTGTCTTACACCCGTTGTATGTAAACGTTAGAATCTATCACACCCGATCATCACGTGGTGCTTCGAAACAACGAACTTTCGCAACGGCGCACAGTTAGGGGGAACACTTTCTTGAAATTATTATGAGGGATCATCTTATTTACTACCGGCGTTCTAAGTAAACAAGATGCAAAAACATGATAAACATCACATGCAATCAAATAGTGACATGATATGGCCAATATCATATAGCTCCTTTGGTCTCCATCTTCGGGGCGCCATGATCATCTTCGTCACCGGCATGACACCATGATCTCCATCATCGTGTCTCCATGAAGTTGCTCGCCAACTATTACTTCTACTACTATGGCTAACGGTTTAGCAATAAAGTAAATTAATTACATGGCATTTAATCATTGACACGCAGGTCATACAATAATTAAGACAACTCCTATGGCTCCTGCCGGTTGTCATACTCATCGACATGCAAGTCGTGATTCCTATTACAAGAACATGATCTCATACATCACATATATATATATCATTCACCACAACTTTTGGCCATATCACATCACAAGGCATATGCTGCAAAAACAAGTTAGACGTCCTCTAATTGTTGTTGCATGTTTTACGTGGCTGCAAAAGGGTTCTAGCAAGAACGTTTCTTACCTACGTAAAAGCCACAACGTGATATGCCAATTTCTATTTACCCTTCATAAGGACCATTTTCATCGAATCCGCTCCAACTAAAGTGGGAGAGACACACACCCGCTAGCCACCTTATGCAACTAGTGCATGTCAGTCGGTGGAACCTGTCTCACGTAAGCGTACATGTAAGGTCGGTCCGGGCCGCTTCATCCCACGATGCCGCCGAAGCAAAATAAGACTAGTACTGGCAAGAAGATTGACAACATCTACGCCCACAACAAGTTTGTGTTCTACTCGTGCATAGAAACTACGCATAGACCTAGCTCATGATGCCACTGTTGGGGAACGTTGTAGAAAATAAAAAAATTATATGCTTCACCAAGATCAATCTATGGAGTTCATCTAGCAAAGAGAGAGAGGAGTGCATCTACATACCCTTGTAGATCGCGAGCGGAAGCGTTCAAGAGAACGAGGTTGAGGGAGTCGTACTCGTTGTGATCCAAATCACCGATGATCCTAGTGCTGAACGGGGAGCACCTCCGCGTTCAACACACAAATGGTTGGGAAGACATCTCCTCCTTCTTGATCCAGCAAGGGGGAAGGAGAGGTTGATGAAGATCTAGCAGCACGACGGCGTGGTGGTGGATGCAGCAGCGATCTCGGCGGGGCTTCACCAAGCTCTACGAGAGGGAGAGGTGTTGCAGAGGGAGAGGGAGGCGCCAAGAGCATGGGTGCGGCTTCCCTTCCTCCCCCCCTCTTTATATAGGCCCCCTAGGGGGGCTAGGAGATCCAATCTCCAGGGGGGCGGCGGCCAGGGGAAAACTTGCCCCCCAAGCCAGGTGGAGGCGCCCCCACCCCTAGGTTTTCCAACCCTAGGCGCAGGGGGGCGAAGGGGGGGGCGCACCAGCCCACCAGGGGCTGGTTCCCCTCCCACTTCAGGCCATGTGGCCCTCCGGGATAGGTGGCCCCACCCGATGGACCCCTGGGACCCTTTCGGTGGTCCCGGTACAATACCGGTGACCCCCAAAACTTTCCCGATGGCCGAAAACTGACTTCCTATATAAAATTCTTCACCTCCAGACCATTCCGGAACACCTCGTGACGTCCGGGATCTCATCCGGGACTCCGAACAACTTTCGGGTTACTGCATACTAATATCTCTACAACCCTAGCGTCACCGAACCTTAAGTGTGTAGAACCTACGGGTTCGGGAGACATGCAGACATGACCGAGATGCCTCTCTGGTCAATAACCAACAGCGGGATCTGGATACCCATGTTGGCTCCCACATGCTCCTCGATGATCTCATCGGATGAACCACGGTGTCGTGGATTCAATCAATCCCGTACACAATTCCCTTTGTCAATCGGTACGTTACTTGCCCGAGATTCGATCGTCGGTATCCCAATACCTCGTTTAATCTCGTTACCGGCAAGTCACTTTACTCGTAACGTAATGCATGATCCCGTGACCAGACACTTGGTCACATTGAGCTCATTATGATGATGCATTACCGAGTGGGCCCAGAGATACCTCTTCGTCATACGGAGTGACAAATCCCAGTCTCGATTCGTGCCAACCCAACAGACACTTTCGGAGATACCCGTAGTGCACCTTTATAGTCACCCAGTTACGTTGTAACGTTTGGCACACCCAAAGCACTCATACGGTATCCGGGAGTTGCACAATCTCATGGTCTATGGAAATGATACTTGACATTTGGAAAAGCTCTAGCAAAACGAACTACACGATCTTGAGCTATGCTTAGGACTGGGTCTTGTCCATCACATCATTCTCCTAATGATGTGATCCCGTTATCAATGACATCCAATGTCCATAGTCAGGAAACCATGACTATGTGTTGATCAACGAGCTAGTCAACTAGAGGCTCACTAGGGACACATTGTGGTCTATGTATTCACACGTGTATTACGATTTCCGGATAACACAATTATAGCATGAATAACAGACAATTATCATGAACAAAGAAATATAATAATAAACATTTTATTATTTCCTCTAGGGCATATTTCCAACAGTTCCTTCAACTTGGCATTCTCCTCCACAAGATGCACATGCTCACAACACGGGTTAGTAGCATTTGCATGGTCAATTAAGACCATGTGAGGAAATGTGGCCTTTTCCTTGGTTAGCTTAACTTGGAGTTGAGCATGAGACTCCTTGAGGTTTGCATGAGAACCTTTCAAGACCTTGTGGGCCTTGTCAAGTACATCAAACTCCTCCTTGAGTCTAGCATGATCAACCCCAAGTTTAGCCTTCTCGGAAGTTAGCACACGAGACACAACAAGAGCATGATCAAGATCTTTCTTTAATTTGGCATGGTCATCATTTTGTGACTCCTCAAGAGCCAAACGATGCCCACGCTCTTCCTCAAGAGCATTAGAGAGATCTGATATCTCATCGGCATAGTCACGACTATGACCTTCCATCTTAGAGATGGTTTCTTCGTGAGCCTCGATCATGTCATTGATTTCACCAAGTTGTTCCAAGAGAGCAACAAAGTGCTTCTTGGATTTGCCCTTGAGCTTACTCATAAAGGACTCAAATTCATTTACTTCCTCATTAGACCCCTCAATATTATCAATGCTATCCGTCGACGAGGGATTAGGAATGATGGTGGTTTTGATGCTGGGGGTTACCTTGTTGGTGGCTTTAGCCATGAGGCACTTGGCGATGGTGTTCTCGTTGGGTGAATCAAATAGAGACATCCGGGGAGTTATGGCAATGGCAACGGATGCCATGGCCATTGCTTCACTATCTTCATCATCATCGTCATCCTCACGGTATTCCTCTTGAACCACCAACCCTCGAGTTGGAGTCTTCTTGGTGAAGTTGTTCTTGTTGGGGAAAGACTTGGCTTTGTCTTTACAGATGAGCTTGCCACCATTGTCCTCCCGCTTCTCATAAGGACAATCCGCAACGAAATGGCTCACATTGCCACAATTGTAACAGGTTCTAACTCGTTGCTTGCCCTTGAATCCACTTGAGTTGTTCTTGTTGAAGTTGGGTCTTGAGTTCTTCTTGCCCCAAAATTGCCTTGAAGCAAGAGCCATGTGCTCGTGATAATCATATTTTGTATCTTCGGGATTGCTCTCCTCATCTTCCTCTTATTCCACAATAACCTTGGCCTTCAAGGCAAGGTTGGGCTTCTTTGCCCTTTGAGACCGGAGCACCGCGTTATCGGCGGTCTTGTCCAAGATGCCCATGGCAACAAACTCATCCAACACTTCACTTGAGTTCATGGAGTCGAAGTCCGGTCTTTGGCGAATGACGGAGGACATGGCCTTGTTGTAGGGCATCATGGCCTTGAGAAACTTGCGTTTGATCCAATTGTCATATGTGTCCTTGCTTCCATGATCTCGGAGTGAGACCGCAAGCTTAGTTACTCTCCGAAAGAGCTCACGAGGTTCTTCATCTTCCTTCATAGCAAACTCATCGGCTTCATCTTGCACCACTTCATAATTGGAGCATTGAATGCTCGCACTTACCCGATAGAGTGACACAACGCGATGCCACGCGTCTTTGGCCACGGCGTAGGGTCGAAGATGAGGGAGATCTTCGGGGAGAATTGATTCTTGGATGATGAAGAGAGCATTCTCATTGAATTGATTATCCACGACCTCTCTAGGGGTGAAGTTACTTGGGTCATGTGGATAGAAATCTTCTTCAATAATTCTCCAAAGATTAGTATTCACATGCTTTAAATGACGCTTGAAGCGATACACCCAAGAATCAAAATCCTCATTTTTCTCAATCTTAGGAGGAGGACCGGCATGATTTAAATGAGTAGAGGGAATCGGTCCACCATAAGTTGGAGGTTCCACATGGGCATAGATGCCGGTGCCATTACTACCACTAGTAGAAGGACCCTTTTCACTGTTAGCTTCCCCCTTGTCAGAGATAGCATCCGTCACCTTGTTAGTGGGATCACCCACTTTCATCGGTGAGGTAGACAGTTTAAGTCCTTCTAGGAATTTAGTAAACATGCTTTCAACCTCGGTTGTCATGGAGTTTTTCAATGTGTCTAAAGCCACATTGAATTCCTCACGAGAGACCGAGGTTCCCCCATCGGCCGTAGACGAGATAGGATTCACACTGGAGTGCTCCTCCGCACCGTCTGTGGTGTCAACCATACTCTCCGGACGGCAAAGTCCTTAATAAAGAGACAAGGCTCTGATACCAATTGAAAGGATCGATATAGTTGACTAGAGGGGGGTGAATAGGAAACTAACAATTTTTAAGCTTTTCTTTACCAATTTGAACTTTGCAACAAAATAGGTTGTCTAGATATGAAACTATGTGAGCAACCTATATGATGCAATAACAACTAGCACATAAGCAAGCAAGGGATACAACACAAGTAAGCTTGCAAAAGTAAAGGTACGAAATAACCAAGAGTGGAGCCGGTGGAGACGAGGATGTGTTACCGAAGTTCCTTCCTTTTAAGGGGAAGTACGTCTCCGTTAGAGCGGTGTGG
Source organism: Triticum dicoccoides (assembly GCF_002162155.2). Lineage (NCBI taxonomy): Eukaryota > Viridiplantae > Streptophyta > Magnoliopsida > Poales > Poaceae > Triticum > Triticum dicoccoides. The sequence continues at coordinate 710,271,564 of NC_041381.1, forward strand.
AGGAACAATGCTCCCCAAGAAGCCACAAGGGCCACCGTATTCTCCTCACGCCCTCACACAATGCGAGATACCGTGATTCCACTATTGGTGCCCTTGAAGGCGGCAACCGAACCTTTACAAACAAGGTTGGGGCAATCTCCACAACTTAATTGGAGGCTCCCAACGACACCATGAAGCTTCACCACAATGTACTATGGCTCCGAGGTGACCTCAACCGTCTAGGGTGCTCAAACACCCAAGAGTAACAAGATCCGCTAGGGATTAGTGGGGGGAATCAAATTTCTCTTGGTGGAAGTGTAGATCGGGGCCTTCTCAACCAATTCCAAGCAAATCAACAAGTTTGATTGGCTAGGGAGAGAGATCGGGCGAAAATGCAGCTTGGAGCAACAATGGAGCTTTTGGGGGAAGAGGTAGGTCAACTTTGTGTAAGAAGACACCTTTATATAGTGGGGGAAACAATCCAACCGTTACCCACACAAGCAGCCACGCATAGAGCGGTACTACCGCTTGGGCAGGGCGGTACTACCGCTGAACGAGCGGTACTACCGTCCCTCCCGGCGGTACTGCCGCGCTCACGAGGGTTGCACGGTCCTGGACCCAGAGCGGTACTACCACGGAAGTACGGGCGGTACTACCGCTTGGAGCGGTACTACCGCCACTACTGCCGTTCCTATTACCGTAAAACCTGACACGAAAAACAGCGGTCTCGAGTCGATGCGGTAGTAGCCCGGAACCACTGTGGTACTATGGCCGAAGACAACAAGCGATGCTACCGCTCGGGGAGCGGTACTACCGCTTGACGTGCTTCGGCGGTACTACCGCTGAGGACCGCGGTACTACCGCTGGGACAGGTCTAGGAAGGCACGGAGAGGGAAGGTGGCTCCAATGAAGCGGAAAGGAACATTGGGTGTGATAAGGATGTGTACGTGTTGATTCCACCCTAGCCTTACCAAAGCGGATCCCCTCTTGATAGTACGGTGACTCCTACGAAACTAGTCCACCAACAGAGAAACGAAGGAGCTACACCGTCTTGAATAAAACACCGGAGAGGAGGTAATCGTCTCGTGCCAAAGGATGAATCTCTGAAAACTCAACGCACATGATTAGTCCGCAAAAGCATTTTCATCAATCACCAAAACACCTTGGAGATAAATATGCCTTTACAATCTTCCCCTTTTTGGTGGATTGATTACAATATGGGATTTGCACGGGAAGAAAGCGCAAAACCCCACAACTCACAAATGTAGATGAGCTCCCCCTAGATGTGTGCTTAACTAGAAAGGTGCTTTGGACTGCACAGCACACATACTAGGATCAACGCTCCCCCTACATTTTGGAGACGAACAACCTAAGCAATATATATGAGAGCAAAGAGTATATAACAAGATAAGCATGCAACTCATAAGCTAGGTAGACATAGATAAAGATAAACTAGAGATAAGGTAGCATATGTCTCACACCATATGTTTGGAACTTAGGTCTCACTGACACAAAACCAAACAAAGCAAACAACGAGCAAGAAAGCACACCACAAAGAAGACACACTCGCGAAACAGACAACGACAACACAAATCCCTAAACTCTCTCCCCATTTGGCATCGAGACACCAAAAAGAGAGGGAGTGAAGCTACGGCTCCAGGTGATAGCAAGGTCGCGAACATCAGAGCTCAGCGTGATCGTCTTCGCCACCGTCATCGGTCGGGAACTGCTCAGCATCAAAATCTGTCCACGGGCAATGCTGCTGTACCCAGTCCTCCTCCTGAGTAAGCTGGTCCTCAGAACCACTAAGAACGATAGCACCCATCTGACGCATAAGCTCCTTGTGACAACCCCTGGCCTTCTTCTCAGCAACATGAGTGATGTACTGGCCGTGAGACTCCATGCAGAACAGCTTCTTTACCTTGAGCTTGAGCTTCTTTGCCCAAGAGGGCTCAGCCCCAGAAGGCTCATAGTCATCATCATCCTCGGCCTCAGCCTCCTCCTCGGTCTCCATAGCAGCAGCAGACGATGCACCCCCAGACTTAGGGACATGAGTGCCCCAGTTGTCCTTCTTCCTCAGACGCTTGACCTCATGAGACACCAAATCTCCAGTCTCTAGCATAACCTTGGGATATACATGATCCCATGCCTTCTCAATAAGCAGCATGATGAAAGGACCATAGATTGGGCACTTACGCTCAGAAATGGCAGAGAGGAGTTCAGACCACATAACATGAGAGATGTCCAGGGACTCGCCAGTGTTTTCTTCCTTATCACGCTGGCAGAAGAGAAGCATGTCCACGAGATAAGAATGAACCATATCCAGATTCCCTATGCGAGGGAACAGAGTCTCACGGAAGACACGGTGAAGAATATCCAGAAAAGCAGGCAGCTCATAAGTTTCCTTCTTAGTCTCGGAGTTGATCTTCAACGTGCAATAGGGCCAGACAGCTTGCTTGTGAGTGGAGGTTGTGTTGCGGTGAGGGCGAAAGCCGACAGGAGACGCAAAACTGTGATCTTCCACCCCAAGCAACTCCATGAACGCCTTCCACTTGACAGAAAGCAACTTGCCATTGGTCATCCAAGTCAGTGTCCTGTCCTCATCAGTCCCGAGATGAACCGTGGCATAGAATTGGGCCACAATATCAGGATCAAAGTCGTTGTTGAATTGCATGATACCGAGAATGTTCAGTTGAGAGCACATTTGAAGAGCTTCACCAAAGTACTCAGGATCCTTCTCCATTAGTCGGTGTCGATGGGGCGCAGACTGACATAGAGGTTCTTCTTGGCCTTGAGCACATCAAAGAAAATGGCAAACTGAAACTTGTTCCAGAATGGACGGTTGACCAAAGTGGGATCTTGGTCTGCCTCATAGGGGTTGCGGCGACGCCTTGCCCAGAACTCCTTGGCTTGCATTTCCGGCACGGTTTTGCCAGTTTGCTTTGGCTTGACAGCAGACTTCTTCTTGAGTTGAGGTGGAGGTGGAGCACTTGAGGAACCTCCTGCAGGCTCAGTAGTGCGGTAACGCTTCAACGTGGCACGGCCGGGGTTGACACGGCAAGCCTGATGCTCAGGATGCTCATCACCTGGAACCACACACAAGAACAGGCAGAACAACCAGAAAGAAAGAGCATAAGCCACAAAACACACCAAAGAGGATCACTGGATGGTAAGAGTACGGTAGAACTGGGTAGCAAGCGGTAGTACCGCGACCTGTAAGCGGCAGTACCGCTCCAAGCGGTAGTACTGCTCCAGGGGAGCGGTAGTACCGCTCGAGGCGAGGAAACATCGGTTTCCCACTACCGTGGTCAGATCCGGCACTACCGTCCTACCAAATTCAAAAATACTTCTACCAACCACTAATCCAAACTGCCTAGATGCCTTCTCCATCCTACTTAAGCCTAGATTTGGCCAAAAACCTAGAGATGCAACCACTATTGCCCCTAAGATGCTAGAGATTGGAAATCTAGACAAGAAGAGAGAGGGAATGGGGGCAATACCGACATCCATGGCAAGAGGACGAGGTGGGGATCGATTCCACCGAAGGGAATGGAGAGGGACGCCCCGGAGAAGGTGATCCGCCGGAGCCCTTCCGCGGCGACCGGTTGCTGGAGAGACGAAACGGAGCGAGGGGGCGAGCGAATGGGTATGGGGGAGAAGAAAACCCCCCCCGCCCCCGATATAACCCCCTGCCCCCGCCTTGCAGCGGTAGTACCGCGCTGGTGGGCGGTAGTACCGCTTATAAGTGGTAGTACCGCGCACCACCAGCGGTAGTACCACCCAGCAACCAACAGGCCTCTAAACAGACGGCTAATCTACTACCACTATAAAAGAAAGAGAGGGGCAGATCCAAACAATCCCACCCATCCATCATCAAAATCTAATGGCCCTTAAT